>NW_025052967.1:0-10948 GCF_019279795.1 Protopterus annectens | reverse complement strand
CATAGCACAGTTTAATTTTATGGTGATTGATGTTATTCATGGTAATCGCCTTAATAAAACTGAATGGCACAATATTCTAAATAACAAAGAAAGAAAGTGGATCATCAAGTTAGGGGGTTTATTCCCACCAGGACTTAATGAATATTTATGAGTATTCCACCAATGGGAAATGGCTGTATAGTATTTAAACAGCATACTACTTGTTTGGTGCTTTTCACACTGAGGAAGGCTGTGTTTATCCAGCCGAAACCGGTCTGTTTGCTGTATGTATTTGTGAATACAAAGTTATTTTGAAGTCAATTGTGCTGGCTCTTTGTGTTTTGTACTGTTCTGTGTGGAGCCTGGCATTTGCTCACGTGCAGGGGACTTCTCTTCCTGAATATCTCTGTAGAGACACAAGCTCTTTGTAGAGACACAGAGCCAAAATTTTCAGCTCAATTAATATTCAATGAGAAACAAAAATAAATACAAATGCAGTACTATATGAAAACGTGCAGATAAATGTTGTACTTAAATTCGCATATACTTCCAGTTGATTGCAGGCAGATCTCAGCCAGCCAAAGTTCAAGTTTTTAGCAGAAAAAAACAAAATATACCACTTATATAAGGCAGGACAGCCCCTAGGCTAAAGAACAGAATAGCAAATTGAAACTACCCCCCCCCCACTGCTATCAAGGGCTACACTTCTAACAAGATCTCTGTAGAGACACAAGCTCTCTGTAGAGACACAGAGCCACAATTTTCAGTTCAATTAATATTCAGTGAGAAACAAAAAAAAAATGCAGTGCTATATGAAAAAGAGCAGATAAAAGTGTACTTAAATTCACTTATACATCCAGTTGATTGCAGGCAGATCTTAGCAGGCCAAAGCTCAAGTATTTATCAGAAAAAGAACAAAATGTATCACTTATATAAGGCAGAATGCCCCATAGGCTAAAACACAGAATATCAAAGTGAAACTACCCCCCACTTCTATCAATGGTTACACTTTTAACAAGTTCTCTGTAGAGACACAAGCTTTCTGTAGAGACACAGAGTCACAATTTTAAGTTCAATTAATATTCAGTGAGAAAAAAATAAATAAAAATTCAGTGCTATATAAAAAAGTTCAGATAAATGTGTACGTAAATTCACTTATACGTAGAGTTGTTTGCAGAAAGATCTTAGTCGGCCATAGCTCAAGTATTAAGCAGAAAAAGCAACATGTACCACTTATATAAGGCAGTACAGCCCCTAGGCTAAAGCACAGAATATCAAAGTTTAACTACCCCCACTGCTATCAATGGCTACACTTCTAACAAGATCTCTGTAGAGACACAAGCTCTCTATAGAGACACAGAGGCACATTTTTTAGTTCAATTAATATTCAGTGAGAAAGAAAAATAAATAAAAATGCAGTACTACATGAAAAAGTGCAGATAAAAGGGTACTTAAATTTGCTTATACGTCCAGTTGATTGCAAGCAGATCTTAGCCTGTCAAACCTCAAGTATTTAGCAGAAAAAAACAAAATGTACGACTTATATAAGGAAGGCCCGCCCCGAGGCTAAAACACAGAATATCTAAGTGAAATTATCCCCCATTACTATCAATGGCTACACTTCTAATAAAGATATCTGTAGAGATACAAGGTCTCTGTAGAGACACAGAGTCACAATTTTCATTTCAATTAGTATTCAGTGAGAAACAAAAAAAATCAAAATGCAGTAATATACGAAAAAGTGCAGATAAAAGTGTTTTTAAATTCGCTTATACATCCAGTTGATTGCAGGCAGATTTTAGCCAGCCAAATCTCAAGTATTTAACTGAAAAAAACAAAATGTACCACTTATGTAAGGCAGTACAGCCCCTTGGCTAAAACACAGAATATCAAAGTGAAATTACTCCCTCCTGCTATCAATGGCTATACTTCAATCAGGACATCTGTAGAGACACAAGGTCTATGTAGAGACACACAGCCACAATTTTCAGTTCAATTAATATTAAGTGAGAAAACAAACATGAAAATGCAGTACTATATGAAAAAGTTCAGAAAATGTTTATATAAATTCAGTTCTACATCCACTTGATTGCAGGCAGATCTTAGCTAGTCAAAGCTCAAGTATTTAGCAAAAAAAAAAATATACCACTTATATAAGGCAGGATGCCCCATAGGTAAAGCACAGAATATCAAAGTGAAACTACTCACCACTGCTATGAAGGGCTACACATCTAACAAGATCTCTGTAGAGACACAAGCTCTCTGTAGAGAGAAAGAATCACAAATTTCAGTTCAATTAATATTCAGTGAGAAATAAAATAAATAAAAATGCAGTGCTATATGAAAAAGTGCAAACAAAACTCTACTTTTAATTTGCTTATAAGTCCAGTTGATTGCAGGAAGATCTTAGCCAGTCAATGGTCAAGTATTTACCAGAAAAAAAAACAACATGTACAACTTATATTAGGCAGGACAGCCCCTAAGCTAAAACACAGAATATCAAAGAGATTCTACCCCTCACTCCTATCAATGGCTACACTTCTGACAAGATCTCTGTAGAGACGCAAGCTCTCTGTAGAGACACAGAGCCACAATTTTCAGCTCAATTAATATTCAGTGACAAACAAAAATAAATAAAAATGCAGTACTATATGAAAAAGTGCATGTAAAAGTTGACTTAAATTTGCTTCTACATCCAGCTGATTGCAGGCAGATCTTAGCCGGCCAAAGCTCAAGTATTTAGCACAAAGAAAACAAAATGTACCACTTATAGGTGCCAGGACAGCCCCTAGGCTAAAACACAGAATATCAAAGTGAAACTACCCCCACTGCTATCAATGGCTACACTTCTAACAAGATATCTGTAGAAACACAGAGCCACAATTTTCAGCTCAATTAATATTCAGTGAGAAACAAAAATAAATAAAAATGCAGTACTATATGAAATAGTGCAGATAAAAGTTTGCTTAAATGTGCTTCCACTTCCAGTTAATTGCAGGCAGATCTTAGCTGGCCAAAGCTCAAGTATTTAGCAAAAAAAAAATGTATGACTTCTATAAGGCAGGACAGCCCCTAGGCTAAAACACAGAATATCAAAGTGAAACTATTTCCCACTGCTATCAATGGCTATACTTCAAACAAGATCTCTGTAGAGACAGTCGCTCTCTGTAGAGACACAGAGCCACAGTTTTCAGTTCAATTAATATTCCGTGACAAAAAATAATTAAAAATGCAGTACTATATGAAAAACTGCAGATAAAAGTGTACTTAAATTCACTTATATGTCCAGTTCATTGCAGGCAGATCTTAGCCAGCCAAAGCTCAAGAATTTAGCAGGAAAAAAAAAACAAAATATACCACTTATATAAGGCAGGACAGCCGCTAGGCTAAAGCACAGAATATCAAAGTTGAAACAACCCCCCAATGCCATCAATGGCTACACTTCTAACAAGATCTCTGTAGAGACACAAGCTCTCTGTAGAGACACAGAGACACTATTTTCAGTTCAATTAATATTCAGTTAGAAACAAAAATAAATAAAAATGCAGTACTATATGAAAAGTGCAGATAAAAGTGTACTGAAATTCACTTATATGTCCAGTTGATTGCAAGCAGATCTTAGCCGGGGAAAGCTCAAATATTTAGCAGAAAAAAAAACAAACAAAATGTACCATTTATATAAGGCAGGACAGCCCCTAGGCTAAAGCACAGAATATCAAATTGAAACTACCCCCCACTACAATCAATGGCTACACTTCTAACAAGATGCCTGTAGAGACACAAGCTCTCTGTAGAGACACAGAGCCACATTTTGCAGTTCAATTAATATTCAGTGAGGAACAAAAATAAATAAAAATGCAGTACTATATGAAAAAGTGCAGATAAAAGTGTACTTAAATTCGCTTCTACATCCAGTTGATTGCTGGTAGTTCTCAGTCGGCCAATTCTCAAGTATTTAGCATAACAAATGTACCACTTATATAAGGCAGGATGTCCCATAGGCTGAAACACAGAAAATCAAAGTGAATTACCCCCCACCGCTATCAATGGATACACTTCTATCAAGATCTCTATAGAGACACAAGCTCTCTGTAGAGACACAGAGCCATAATTTTCAGTGCAATTAATATTCAGAGACAAAGAAAAATAAATAAAAATCCAGTACTATATGAAAAAGTGCAGATAAAAGTGTACTTAAACTCGCTTATACATCCAGTTAATTGCAGGCAGATCTTAGCCTGCCAAAGCTCAAGTATTTAGCAGAAAAAAACCCAAAATGTACCACTTATATAAGGCAAGACACCCCCTAGGCTAAAACACAAAATATCAAAGTGAAACTACCCTCACTACTATGAATGGCTATACTTCAATCAAGATCTCTGTATAGACACAAGGTCTCTGTAGAGACAGAGAGCCACAATTTTCAGTTCAATTAATATTCAGTGAAAAAAAAATAAAAATGCACTACTACATGAAAAAGTGCAGAAAAAAGTTTATATAAATTTGATTCTACATCCAATTAATTGCAGGCAGATCTTAGCTGGCCAAAGCTCAAATATTTAGCAGAAAAAAAATGTACCTCTTATAGAAGGCAGGACAGCCCTTAGGCTAAAGCATCGAATATCATTGTGAAACTACTCCCCCCTGCTATGAAGGGCTACACATAGAGACACAGAACCAAAACTTTCAGTTCAATTAACATTCAGTGAGAAACAAAAATAAATAAAATTGCAGTGCTATATGAAAAAGTGGAGATAAAACTGTACTTAAAGTTGCTTATACTTCCACTTGATTGCAAGCAGATCTTAGCCAGTCAAAGGTCAAGTATTTAGCAGAAAAAACAACATGTACCACTTATATAAGGCAGGACAGCCCCAAAGCTAAAACACAGAATATTAAAGTGAAACTACCCCCCACTGCTATCAATGGCTACACTTATAACAAGATTGCTGTAGAGACACAAGCTCTCTGTAGAGACACAGAGCCACAACTTTCAGATCAATTAATATTCATTGAGAAACAAAAATAAATAAAAATGAAGTACTATATGAAAAAGTGCAGATAAAAGTGTACTTAATTCACTTATACATCCAGTTGATTGCAGGCAGATCTTAGCCTGCCAAAGCTCAAGTTTTTAGCAGAAAAAAACCCTAAATGTAATACTTATATAACGCAGGAGATCCCATAGGCTAAAACACAGAATATCAAAGTGAAACTACCCCCCACTGATATTAATGGCTACACTTCTAACATGATCTCTGTAGAGACACAAGCTTTCTGTAGAGACACAGAGCCACAATTTTCAGCTCAATTAATATTCAGTGAGAAACAAAAATAAATAAAAATGCAGTGCTATATGAAAAAGTGCAGATAAATGTGTACGTAAATTCATTTATACGTCCAGTTGATAGCAGGAAGATCTTAGTCAGCCAAAGCTCAAGTATTTAGCTGAAAAAAATCAAAATGTACCACTTATATAAGGCAGTACAGCCCCTCGGCTAAAACACAGAATATCAAAGTGAAACTGCCCCCCACTGCTATCATTGGCTACACTTAAGACAACATCTCTGTAGAGACGAGCTCTCTGTAGAAGCACAAAGCCACAATTTTCAGTTCAATTAATATTCAGTGAGAAACAAAAATAAATAAAAATGCAGTACTATATGAAAAAGTGCAGATAAAAGTTTCCTTAAATTCACTTTTACATCCAGTTGATTGCAGGCAGTTCTTAGCCAGCCAAAGCTCAAGTATTTAGCATAAAAAAATGTACCACTTATATAAGGCAGGATGCCCCATAGGCTGAAACACAGAATATCAAAGTGAAACTACCCCACTTCTATCATTGGCTACACTTCTATCAAGCTCTCTGTTGAGACACAAACTTGGTGTAGAGACACAGAGCCACAATTTTCAGTTCAATTAATATTCAGTGACAAAGAAAAAAAAATAAAAATCCAGTACTATATGAAAAAGTGCAGATAAAAGTGTACTTAAATTCGCTTATACATACAGGTGATTGCAGACAGATCTTATGCAGCCAAAGCTCAAGTATTTAAGAGAAAAAATATATATACCACTTATATAAGGCAGGAAAGCCCATATGCTAAAGAACAGAATATCAAAGTGAAACTACCCCCCACTGCTATCAATGGCTACACTTCTGACAACATCTCTGTAGAGACACAAGCACTCTGTAGAGACACAGAGCCACAATTTTCAGCTCAATTAATATTCAGTGACAAACAAAAATAAACTGCAGTACTATATAAAAATGTGCACATAAAAGTTTACTTAAATTTGCTTCTATATCAGTTTGATTGCAGGCAGATCTTAGCTGGCCAAAGCTCACGTATTTAGCAGAAAAAAAATGTACCACTTATATAAGGCAGGACGCCCCATAGGCTAAAGCACAGAATATCAAACTGAAACTACTCCCCACTGCTATGAAGGGCTACACATCTAACAAGATCTCTGCAGAGACATAAGCTCTCTGTAGAGACACAGAACCACAATTTTTAGTTCAATTAATATTCAGTGAGAAACAAAAATAAATAAAAATTCAGTGCTATATGAAAAAATACAGAAAAAACTGTACTTAAATTCGCTTATACACCCAGCTGATTGCAGGCAGATCTTAGCCGGCTAAATTTAAAGTATTTAGCAGAAAAAAAAAACAAAATGTACCAATTATACAAGGCAGGACAGCCCCTAGGCTAAAACACAGAATATCAAAGCGAAACTACCCCCCACTGCTATCAATGGCTACACTTCTAACAAGATCTCTGTAGAGACACAATCTATCTGTAGAGACTCAGAGCCGACATTTTCAGTTCAATTAATATTCATTGAGAAACAAAAATAAATAAAAATGCAGTACTATATGAGAAAGTGCAGATAAAAGTGTACTTAAAATCGCTTAAACGTCCAGTTGATTGCAGGCAGATCTTAGCTGGCCAAAGCTCAAGTATTTACCAGGAAAATAACAAAATGTACCACTTATATAAGGAGGAAAGCCCCTAGGCAAAAACAAAGAATATCAAAGAGAAACTAGTTTTCACTGCTATCAATGGCTACACTTCAAACAAGATCTCTGTAAAGACAGTAGCTCTCTGTAGAGACACAGAACCACAATTTTCAGTTCAATTAATATTCCGCGAGAAACAAAAATAAATAAAAATGCAGTACTATATGAAAAAGTGCAGATAAAATTGTACTTAAATTCACTTATATATCCAGTTGATTGCAGGCAGATATTAGCCAACCAAAGCTCAAGTATTTAGCTGAAAAAAAAATGTAGCACTTATGTAAGGCAGTACAGCCTCTTGGCTTAAACACAGATTATCAAAGTGAAACTACCCCCCCCCCACTGCTATCAGTGGCTACACTTCTAACAAGATCTCTGTAGAGACACAAAGTCTCTGTAGAGACACAGAGCCACAATTTTCAGTTCAATGAATGTTCATTGAGAAACAAAAATAAACACAAATGCAGTACTATATGAAAAAGTGCAGATAAAAGTTTACTTAAATTCGCTTCTATGCCACTTGATTGCAGGCGGTTCTTCACCGGCCAAAGCTCAAGTATTTAGCATAATAAAAATGTACCACATATATAAGGCAGTACAGCCCCATAGACTGAAACACAGAATATCAAAGTGAATTTTCCCCCAACGGCTATCAATGGCGACACTTCTATCAAGCTCTCTGTAGAGAAACAAGCTCACTGTAGAGACACAGAGCCACAATTATCAGTCCAATTAGTATTCAGTGAGAAACAAAAATAAATAAAAATGCAGTGCTATATGATAAAGTGCAGATAAAACTGTGCTTAAATTCGCTTATACGTCCAGTTGATTGCAGGCAGATCTTAGCCGGCCAAATTTCAAGTATTTAGCAGAAAAAAAAATGTACCAATTATACAAGGCAGGACAGCCCCTAGGCTAAAACACAGAATATCAAAGCAAAATTACCCCCCACTGCTATCAATGGCTACACTTCTAACAAGATCTCTGTAGAGACACAAGCTTTCTGTAGAGACTCAGAGCCGACATTTTCAGTTCAATTAATATTCATTGAGAAACAAAAATAAATAAAAATGCAGTACTATATGATAAAGTGCAGATAAAAGTGTACTTAAAATTGCTTATACATCCAGTTGATTGCAGGCAGATCTTAGCCGGCCAAAGCTCAAGTATTTACCAGAAAAGAACAAAATGTACCACGTATATAAGGAGGAAAGCCCCTAGGCTAAAACAAAGAATATCAAAGAGAAACTAGTTTTCACTGCTAACAATGGCGACACTTCAAACAAGATCTCTGTCGAGACACAAGCTCCCTGTAGAGACACAGAGCTACAATTTTCAGTTCAATTAATATTCATTGAGAAATAAAAATAAATAAAAATGCAGTACTATATGAAACATTGCAGATAAAAGTGTACTTAAAATGGCTTATACATCCACTTGATTGCAGGTAGATCTTAGCCGGCCAAAGATCAAGTATTTAGCTGAAAAAAAAAAACAAAATGTACCACTTGTATAAGGCAGTACAGCCCCTAGGCTAAAACACAGAATATCAAAGTGAAACTACCCCCCACTGCTATTAATGGCTGCACTTTTGACAACATCTCTGTAGAGACACAAGCGCTCTCTGTAGAAACACAGAGCCACAATTTTCAGCTCAATTAATATTCAGTGATAAAAATAAATAAAAATGCAGTACTATATGAAAAAATGCACATAAAAGTTTACTTAAATTTGCTTTTACATCCAGCTGATTGCAGGCAGATCTTAGCCGGCCAAAGCTCAAGTATTTAGCAGGAAAAAAACAAAATGTACCACTTATAGAAGGCAGGACAGCCCCTAGGCAAAAACACAGAATATCAAAGTGAAACTATCCCCCACTGCTATAAATGGCTACACTTCTAACAAGATCTCTGTAGAGACACAGAGCCACAATTTTCAGTTCAATTAATATTCAGTGAGAAACAAAAATATATAAAAATGCAGCACTATATGAGAAAGTGCAGATAAAAGTGTACTTAAATTTGCTTATACATCCAGTTGATTGCAAGCAGATCTTAACTGGCCAAAGCGCAAGTATTTGGCTGAAAAAAATCAAAATGTACCACTTATATAAGGCAGTACAGTCCCTTGGCTAAAACACAGAATATCAAAGTGAAACTGCCCCCCACTGCTATCATTGGCTACACTTCTAACAAAATCTCTGTAGAAAGACACGGTCTCTCTAGAGACACAGAGCCACAATTTTCAGTTCAATTAATATTCAATGAGAAAAAAATAAATAAATAAAAATCCAGTGCTATTTGAAAAAGTTCAGACAAAAGTTTTCTTAAATTCACTTTTACGTTCAGTTGATTGCAGGCAGATCTTAGATGGCCAAAGCTCAAGTATTTAGCAGAAAAAAAGTATGACTTATTAAAGGCAGGATACCCCATAGGCTAAAACATAGAATATCAAAATGAAACTACCCCCACTGCTATCAATGGCTGCACTTCTAACAATATTTCTGTAGAGACACAAGCTCTCTGTAAAGACAGAGAGACACAATTTTCAGTTCAATTAATATCCAGTGACAAAAAATAAATAAATAAAAATGCAGTACTATATGAAAAAGTGCAGATAGAAGTTTATTTAAATCCGCTTATATGTCCTGTTGATTGAAGGCAGATCTTTGCAGGACAAAGCTCAAGTATTAAGCAGAAAAAAAATGTACCACTTATATAAGGCAGGATAGCCCCTAAGCTAAAACACAGAATATCAAAGTGAAACTGCCCCCACTGATTTCAATGGCTACACTTGTAAGAAGATCTCTGTAGAGACACAAGCTCTCTGTAGAGGCACAGAGCCACAATTTTCAGTTCAACTAATATTCATTGAGAAACAAAAATAAATAAAAATGCAGTATTATATAAAAATTGTAGATAAAAGTGTACTTAAAATGGCTTATACATCCAGTTGATTGCAGGCAGATCTTAGCCAGCCAAAGCTCAAGTATTTAGCTGAAAAAAAAACAGAATGTACCACTTATATAAGGCAGTACAGCTCCTAGGCTAAAACACAGAATATCAAAGTGAAACTACCCCCCACTGCTACCAATGGCTACACTTCTGACAACATCTCTGTAGAGACACAAGCTCTCTGTATTGACACAGAGCCAAAATGTTCAGCTCAATTAATATTCAGTGAAAAACAAAAATAAATAAAAATGCAGTACAATATGAAAAAGTGCACATAAAAGTGTACTGAAATTCATTTATATGTCCAGTTGATTGCAAGCAGATCTTAGCCGGGGAAAGCTCAAATATTTAGCAGAAAAAAAAACAAACAAAATGTACCATTTATATAAGGCAGGACAGCCCCTAGGCTAAAGCACAGAATATCAAATTGAAACTACCCCCCACTACAATCAATGGCTACACTTCTAACAAGATGCCTGTAGAGACACAAGCTCTCTGTAGAGACACAGAGCCACATTTTGCAGTTCAATTAATATTCAGTGAGGAACAAAAATAAATAAAAATGCAGTACTATATGAATAAGTGCAGATAAAAGTGTACTTAAATTTGCTTCTACAGCCAGTTGATTGCTGGTAGCTCTCAGTCGGCCAATTCTCAAGTATTTAGCATAACAAATGTACCACTTATATAAGGCAGGATGTCCCATAGGCTGAAACACAGAAAATCAAAGTGAATTACCCCCCCACCACTATCAATGGATACACTTCTATCAAGATCTCTATAGAGACACAAGTTCTCTGTAGAGACACAGAGCCATAATTTTCAGTGCAATTAATATTCAGAGACAAAGAAAAATAAATAAAAATCCAGTACTATATGAAGAAGTGCAGATAAAAGTGTACTTAAACAATTCCTTTGACGGGAAAATTTTAGCCCAAATAATTTTTAGAAAAAAAAAAAAAGAACTTATAAAGGCGGGAAATTTAAAAAA
>NW_025052966.1:0-10354 GCF_019279795.1 Protopterus annectens | reverse complement strand
TCTAAACCTCAAGATGCATGCACTCGAAATTCTCCTTAGCATGGAGAACATCGATATCTGTGCAGTAACAGAAACCTGGTTCAAGGCTCCCGAGAGCACCCCAGCACTACCAGGTTATACCTCATACCATGCTTTTTGGCCGCAAAACTTGGACCGAACCAGAAAAGGAGGGGGAGTATCAATATTCGTCAAAGATACCCACACCTCCAGGTTGGTGGCAGAGCATGAAGCATCAGAGACTATCCATGTGCAACTAACAGTGGGTAAAACTGCCTTCCAGTTTATAGCCTGCTACAGACCACCCTCCCAAACCCAGGAACCCCACTCCACCTTTCTGAGAACACTGGAAAATATGAAGGTCTCTCCAAACACCATTATATTGGGTGACTTCAACTACCCAAACATAAACTGGGAGCATTACTCTAGCTCCAACACCCTAGCTCAAAGGTTCCTAGAATTTATAAACTCAAATGCTATGGAACAACTTGTTACCACTCCCACAAGAGGGGAAAACATACTGGACCTGATCATCACCAACATGGGGACTCTATGCTCCAGACCAGAAGTGTATCCCTCACTGGTAAGATCAGACCATAAACTAATCTCACTGGATATTCACATCCCGACCCCACCCCCTGCCCAGAAAACCACAGTGAAAAACTTCTCTAAAGCAAATTTCACACTTCTCAAAACTGAGGTGGAATCCTTCAAAGCCCCCAGGCCTGTGGAAAATATGGCCCAGACTGCAGAATCCTTTATAAACGCATTCTATGAACACCTTCAGGAATGCATGGATCATGCAATCCCAAATAAAACCAAGACCCAATCCTCCAAAGGCAGACGTCCTGTCTGGTGGACCCCAGCCATAAACAAACTATATGATAGAAGGAGGAAGCTACTACATGATAGAGCAAAATCCCAAAAAGGGGAGGCATCTCTGATCAGTCTTAGCAAAAAACTGTGGGCACTCATAAAATCGTCTAAGGCCAGCTTCGAGAGAAAAATTGCACAGGACACTAAGGATAATCACAAGGCTTTCTTTAGTTATGTTAGGAACCTGGGTGAGAATTCCCAGATATGCTCAAAATTAGTCCAAAATGACAAAAAATACACTGAACCCACAGACATTGCCAACATCCTAGCTGACAGGTTCAGCGCAAACTTCTCCCCACCAAAAGGGCAAATATCTATCCCAGCAGAGTGCTGCCCCCTGACATCTCAGATGCTCAGGTAAGAGCCGCCCTCTCCAAAGCAAAAAACACAGCATCAATGGGACCAGACAGTGTCCCGGGCTGCATCCTACATGAACTCCAAGAAGAGCTAAACCCAAACATAAAACTACTGTTCAGTCTCAGCCTTGCCACAGGATATGTACCCAAAGAGTGGCGTACAGCAACAGTGGTCCCTCTCCACAAAGGTGGTGCCTCAACAGATCCTGGAAACTATCACCCCACAAGCCTGACTAGCTTGGTCTGCAAAGCTATGGAAAGGATCATCATGGACCTCATAAAAAAAGATATTGGGGACCTACAGACATTGGATCCTACCCAGTTCGGCTTTGTTAAGGGCAGATCCTGCCTCTTAAACCTGGTTGATTTCTTTGAAACAGTCAACAAGGCCATTGACGAGGGGAAGGTGGTCCACACAGCCTACCTGGACCTCGCAAAAGCCTTCGATACAATACCCCACTCGGGCATTATAGATAATCTCACCAGCTTAAATATAAACCCCTATGTCACTAGATGGGTTGCAAACTGGCTCAAGGACAGAAAACCCACATGGTTAGAATTGCTGGAGCCATGTCAGACTCCAAACCAGTTACAAGTGGCATCCCACAAGGCTCAGTCCTGGGACCTCTCCTGTTCGGTGTATATTTCTCGGAGGTACAGGCCAACATGGAAGGACTATGGCTGACCAAGTTCGCAGATGACTGCAAACTGGGTGCTATAATCAACTCTCCAGCCGACACAAGCATCCTCCAAAAGGGCCTCATAGAAACAGACAACTGGTGCCAGAGCCATGGCCTCAAGCTAAACATCAAAAAGTGTATAGTCATCCCCTTTGGCAAAAACAAAGTGCCCACAAATTACCACATAGGTGGTAATCCATTAAGTACAGAAGAAGTAATTAGGGACCCAAGTTGATAGCAATCTGTCATTTGACAACCACGTGGCCAAAGTGGTTAGAAAAACATTTTATATAGCCCACCTAATCATGAAGGGATTCACATCTAGATCAGGGGAGGTCATCATGCCTCTTTACTCATCCCTCATCAGGCCCATAATTGAGTACAATGCCCCTTTTGGGATGTACCTTACCAGACACCTGCACAACTGGAAGGATCCCAAAAGTACATCACCAAGAGGATCAAAGGGCTCAAACAGATGCCATATGCTGCCCGGTTAAAGAAACTCCAGCTCTACTCAGTGGCATACTGCCTGCTCAGAGGCGATCTGTGCCTGACGTATAAAGCCATGTCCAACCCGGAATTAATGGACATGCTGCACCTCAGAAAATCCAAATCCCATCGAGCTACGTGCTCAAGAAACTTGAACCCCAGCACTGAAATAAATAGGACATGCTGGAGGGACAGATTCATAACCCAGAGGCTCCCTTCACTCTGGAATAAAATCTCAGTCCAGGTTAGGCAGAGTCCCTCATTGACTCTCTTCAAGAGGAATCTTGATGAGTGGATGGGGGATCATAGGTTTACCCCGGGTATCACTTCTGTGTCACTGTTAGACAGAGGCACAGTATACTAACCTCGAAAAAGGGCATAGCAAAATTAATTTAAAATGGGTGGCGAAAGCCAAACACACTCTGGCTAGGCTTATAAATGCCCTAGGGCAGATAGCCTAGTATAAACCTATGAACCTATGAACCTATAAAATAAGGATATTCTCACAGAACAAAAAGAGGATCAACTGCAAAATGCTAAACAGAAATTAATGGATTGGTATGGTAATATAAAGGAATGTATAAATATTGCTGTTAAGCAACTGTTTTGGATAATAAAAGTGGAGCACAGCAACTTTCAGAACAACGACTCAACCTACAGAAATGAGAAAGGGCTTTCACCAAGCTTAGGGAGTCTATAACAAGGAAGGTAACAAGAAATTGTGTAGAGGCATTAGAAATATTTTAGAAATTCTGTGAAACTCTGCATAAAGCAGATAAATATGGAAAAGAAGAAAAGATACAAATGGAAATGTTTATAGAAGAAGTAAATATGCCAAGGTTAGAGGAAGATGAGGCTCAGTTACTAATGGTTAGGACAGGAGGAGATGAGATAACTGTTGTGGTATATAACCAGTCTACAACAGAGCCCACAGGGATATATGTTATTTCTGTAGAAGTATGGAAGATAGGAGGGAAAAAACTGATGACACCTGGAAGGTTTTATATAACAGTATTTTAAGAGGAGGAGAAGTACCAACATCATGTAAAAAAGCAGCACTAGCTGTAATAGCTAAAGAAGATAAAGGTCCATGAGATCCAGCTTCATGCAGGCCCATTTCAATACTAAACCATGAGTATAAAGTATCCATGTCTATAGTGGCTAAAAGTAGAGAAAAAGTAATGCCAAACATGGCAGATAGTAATCAGTGTGGTTTTGTGGAGGGGAGACTAACATTTGGGAACAGTAACATAACACTGATGATCCAGAGGGAAGCAGAATGCCATTGTTGTTGATGGGTCTTGATTTAGAGAAAGCATTTGGGAGAGTATGTTTGCAGATTTTGAGCAGGGCAATGGAAGCATTTGCATTTCCTGAAAAATAATATATGGCTGATTTGGAGAATAAATAAGGGATGGGAGGCAAAAAGTAAAGTGGGTGGGGTTGTCTGTGATAATTTATGCTTAAGCAGAGGAACCGGACAGGGATATCCGCTTTCCCCTTTGTTGTTTGCATTATATTTAGAACCACTGGCAAAGAAAATAAGGGCCTCAGAAATTCAAGGATGTAATTGGCATGTTAGTCCATAAAAGATGTCTCTATTTGAAGATGATTATTTTATACATGACAAAGCCAGAAACGGACATTACAGTGTTGTAAAACATTTTGAGACAGTTTCATATCTTTTCTGGATACCATATTAATGAAGCTAAAAACAGAAAAGGCAGTAATGGTAATTTATGTACCCAGATATGAATTGGTTTGACAGCATCCATATTTGGGGGACATGATAAGATGAATTATTTAGGAGTATGGATTAGGAACTATTCTGGTGTGTCAGCTGAGAATATGTGGGAAGAAAGAAAGCAAAAGATAATTGAAAACTGAGAAAATGGAAGCTTTGTTATAGGTATATGGATAGTAAGATATAAAAAGTTGAAATGTTTTAGTCCCTTTAATCTTTTATCTAGGTTGACCATATTTGTATCAACCAGAGGAGAATCATGGATAGCAATAATAAAGAGTTGAAGGACTTTATCTGGGAATAAAATTGTCTAAGGCCAGCTTCGAGAGAAAAATTGCACAGGACACTAAGGATAATCACAAGGCTTTCTTTAGTTATGTTATGAACCTGGGTGGGAATTCCCAGATATGCTCAGAATTAGTCCAAAATGGCAAAAAATACACTGAACCCACAGACATTGCCAACATTGCCAACATCCTAGCTGACAAGTTCAGTGCAAACTCCCCACCAAAAGGGCAAATATCTATCCCAGCAGAGTGCTGCCCCTGACATCTCAGATGCTCAGGTAAGAGCCGCCCTCTCCAAAGCAAAAACACAGCATCAATGGGACCCAGACGGTGTCCTGGGCTGCCCCTACATGAACTCCAAGAAGAGCTAAACCCAAACATAAAACTACTGTTCAATCTCAGCCTTACTACAGGATATGTACCCAAAGAGTGGTGTACAGCAACAGTGGTCCCTCTCCACAAAGGTGGTGCCTCAACGGATCCTGGAAACTATCGCCCCATAAGCCTGACTAGCTTGGTCTAAAAAGCTATGGAAAGGATCATCATGGACCTCATAAAAAAAGATATTGGGGACCTACAGACATTGGATCCTACCCAGTTCGGCTTTGTTAAGGGCAGATCCTGCCTCTTAAACCTGGTTGATTTCTTTGAAACAGTCAACAAGGCCATTGACGAGGGGAAGGTGGTCCACACAGCCTACCTGGACCTCGCAAAAGCCTTCGAAACAATACCCCACTCGGGCATTATAGATAATCTCACCAGCTTAAATATAAACCCCTATGTCACTAGATGGGTTGCAAACTGGCTCAAGGACAGAAAACCCACATGGTTAGAATTGCTGGAGCCATGTCAGACCCAAACCAGTTACAGTGGCATCCCACAAGGCTCAGTCCTGGGACCTCTCCTGTTCGGTGTATATTTCTGGAGGTACAGGCCAACATGGAAGGACTATGGCTGACCAAGTTCGCAGATGACTGCAAACTGGGTGCTATAATCAACTCTCCAGCCGACACAAGCATCCTCCAAAAGGGCCTCATAGAAACAGACAACTGGTGCCAGAGCCATGGCCTCAAGCTAAACATCAAAAAGTGTATAGTCATCCCTTTGGCGAAAACAAAGTGCCCACAAATTACCACATAGGTGGTAATCCATTAAGTACAGAAGAAGTAATTAGGGACCCAAGTTGATAGCAATCTGTCATTTGACAACCACGTGGCCAAAGTGGTTAGAAAAACATTTTATATAGCCCACCTAATCATGAAGGGATTCACATCTAGATCAGGGGAGGTCATCATGCCTCTTTACTCATCCCTCATCAGGCCCATAATTGAGTACAATGCCCCTTTTGGGATGTACCTTACCAGACACCTGCACAACTGGAAGGATCCCAAAAGTACATCACCAAGAGGATCAAAGGGCTCAAACAGATGCCATATGCTGCCCGGTTAAAGAAACTCCAGCTCTACTCAGTGGCATACTGCCTGCTCAGAGGCGATCTGTGCCTGACGTATAAAGCCATGTCCAACCCGGAATTAATGGACATGCTGCACCTCAGAAAATCCAAATCCCATCGAGCTACGTGCTCAAGAAACTTGAACCCCAGCACTGAAATAAATAGGACATGCTGGAGGGACAGATTCATAACCCAGAGGCTCCCTTCACTCTGGAATAAAATCTCAGTCCAGGTTAGGCAGAGTCCCTCATTGACTCTCTTCAAGAGGAATCTTGATGAGTGGATGGGGGATCATAGGTTTACCCCGGGTATCACTTCTGTGTCACTGTTAGACAGAGGCACAGTATACTAACCTCGAAAAAGGGCATAGCAAAATTAATTTAAAATGGGTGGCGAAAGCCAAACACACTCTGGCTAGGCTTATAAATGCCCTAGGGCAGATAGCCTAGTATAAACCTATGAACCTATGAACCTATAAAATAAGGATATTCTCACAGAACAAAAAGAGGATCAACTGCAAAATGCTAAACAGAAATTAATGGATTGGTATGGTAATATAAAGGAATGTATAAATATTGCTGTTAAGCAACTGTTTTGGATAATAAAAGTGGAGCACAGCAACTTTCAGAACAACGACTCAACCTACAGAAATGAGAAAGGGCTTTCACCAAGCTTAGGGAGTCTATAACAAGGAAGGTAACAAGAAATTGTGTAGAGGCATTAGAAATATTTTAGAAATTCTGTGAAACTCTGCATAAAGCAGATAAATATGGAAAAGAAGAAAAGATACAAATGGAAATGTTTATAGAAGAAGTAAATATGCCAAGGTTAGAGGAAGATGAGGCTCAGTTACTAATGGTTAGGACAGGAGGAGATGAGATAACTGTTGTGGTATATAACCAGTCTACAACAGAGCCCACAGGGATATATGTTATTTCTGTAGAAGTATGGAAGATAGGAGGGAAAAAACTGATGACACCTGGAAGGTTTTATATAACAGTATTTTAAGAGGAGGAGAAGTACCAACATCATGTAAAAAAGCAGCACTAGCTGTAATAGCTAAAGAAGATAAAGGTCCATGAGATCCAGCTTCATGCAGGCCCATTTCAATACTAAACCATGAGTATAAAGTATCCATGTCTATAGTGGCTAAAAGTAGAGAAAAAGTAATGCCAAACATGGCAGATAGTAATCAGTGTGGTTTTGTGGAGGGGAGACTAACATTTGGGAACAGTAACATAACACTGATGATCCAGAGGGAAGCAGAATGCCATTGTTGTTGATGGGTCTTGATTTAGAGAAAGCATTTGGGAGAGTAAGTTTGCAGTTTTTGAGCAGGGCAATGGAAGCATTTGCATTTCCTGAAAAAAATATATGGTTGATTTGAAGAACAAATATGGAATGGGAGGCAAAAGTAAAATGGGTGGGGTTGTCTGTGATAATTTATGCCTGAGCAGAGGTACCAGGCAGGGATATCCACTTTCCCCTTTGTTGTTTGCATTATATTTAGAACCATTGGCAAAGAAAATAAGGGCCTCAGAAAATCAAGGATGTAATTGGCATGTTAGTCCATAAAAGATGTCTCTATTTGAAGATGATTATTTTATACATGACAAAGCCAGAAACAGACATTACAGTTTTGTAGAACATTTTTGAGACAGTTTCATATCTTTTCTGGATACCAAATCAATGAAACTAAAAAGAGAAAAGGCAGTAATGGTAATTTATGTACCCAGATATGAATTGGTTTGACAGCATCCATATTTGGGGGACATGATAAGATGAATTATTTAGGAGTATGGATTAGGAACTATTCTGGTGTGTCAGCTGAGAATATGTGGGAAGAAAGAAAGCAAAAGATAATTGAAAACTGAGAAAATGGAAGCTTTGTTATAGGTATATGGATAGTAAGATATAAAAAGTTGAAATGTTTTAGTCCCTTTAATCTTTTATCTAGGTTGACCATATTTGTATCAACCAGAGGAGAATCATGGATAGCAATAATAAAGAGTTGAAGGACTTTATCTGGGAATAAAATTGTCTAAGGCCAGCTTCGAGAGAAAAATTGCACAGGACACTAAGGATAATCACAAGGCTTTCTTTAGTTATGTTATGAACCTGGGTGGGAATTCCCAGATATGCTCAGAATTAGTCCAAAATGGCAAAAAATACACTGAACCCACAGACATTGCCAACATTGCCAACATCCTAGCTGACAAGTTCAGTGCAAACTCCCCCCCCACCAAAAGGGCAAATATCTATCCCAGCAGAGTGCTGCCCCCCTGACATCTCAGATGCTCAGGTAAGAGCACACGCCTCTCAAAGCAAAAACACAGCATCAATGGGACCAGACGGTGTCCTGGGCTGCGTCCTACATGAACTCCAAGAAGAGCTAAACCCAAACATAAAACTACTGTTCAATCTCAGCCTTACTACAGGATATGTACCCAAAGAGTGGTGTACAGCAACAGTGGTCCCTCTCCACAAAGGTGGTGCCTCAACGGATCCTGGAAACTATCGCCCCATAAGCCTGACTAGCTTGGTCTAAAAAGCTATGGAAAGGATCATCATGGACCTCATAAATAAAGATATTGGGGACCTACAGACACTGGATCCTGCCCAGTTCGGCTTTGTTAAGGGCAGATCCTGCCTCTTAAACCTGGTTGATTTCTTTGAAACAGTCACCAAGGCCATTGACAAGGGGAAGGTGGTCCACACAGCCTACCTGGAACTCGCAAAAGCCTTCAATACAATACCCCACTCGGGCATTATAGATAATCTCACCAGCTTAAATATAAACCCCTATGTCACTAGATGGGTTGCAAACTGGCTCAAGGACAGAACCCACATGGTTAGAATTGCTGGAGCCATGTCAGACTCCAATCCAGTTACAAGTGGCGTCCCACAAGGCTCAGTCCTGGGACCTCTCTTGTTCAGTATATATTTCTCGGAGTACAGGTCAACATGGAAGGACTGTGGCTGACCAAGTTCGCAGATGACTGCAAACTGGGCACCATAATCGACTTTCCAGCCGACACAGGCATCCTCCAAAAGGGCCTCATAGAAACAGACAACTGGTGCCAGAGCCATGGCCTCAAGCTAAACGCCAAAAAGTGTATAGTCATCCCCTTTGGAAAAAACAAAGTGCCCACAAATTACCACATAGGTGGTAATCCATTAAGTACAGAAGAAGTAATTAGGGACCCAAGTTGATAGCAATCTCATTTGACAACCACGGGCCAAAGTGGTTAGAAAAACATTTTATATAGCCCACCTAATCATGGAAGGGAGTCACATCTAGATCAGGGAGGTCATCGTGCCTCTTTACTCATCCCTCATCAGGCCCATAATGAGTACAGTGCCTTTTGGGATGTACCCACCAGACACCTGCAGCAACTGGAAAGACTCCAAAAGTACCTCACCAAGAGGATCAAAGGGCTCAAACAGATGCCATATGCTGCCGGTTGTTAAAGAAACTCCAGCTCTACTCAGTGGCATAGCGCCTGCTCAGAGGCGATCTGTGCCTGATGTATAAAGCCATGTCCAACCTGGAAGTAATGGACATGCTGCACCTCAGAAAACTAAATCCCATCGAGCCACGCTCGAGAGAGACTTGAACCTCAGCACTGAAATAAATAGGACATGCTGGAGGGACAGATTCATAACCCAGAGGCTCGCTTCACTCTGGAATAAAATCCCAGTCCAGGTTAGGCAGAGTCCCTCATTGACTCACTTCAAGAGGAATCTTGATGAGTGGATGGGAGATAGTAGGTTTACCCCGGGTATCACTTCTCTGTCACTGTTAGACAGAGGCACAGTATACTAACCTTGAAAAAGGGCATAGCAAAATTAATTTAAAATGGGTGGCGAAAGCCAAACACACTCTGGCTAGGCTTATAAATGCCCTAGGGCAGATAGCCTAGTATGAACCTATGAACCTATGAACCTATGAAAAGAACCATAGTATTGGGATCAAAGAACCATGAGAGGGGAAGATGCCAAGAATTTGCTTAGACTTTACAGATTGCCTTCCCTATGAAGGATTGATATCAGAGTGTGGCAAAGAGAAAGAACTTTGCGGTGTGTTTAAGGGCAGACCAGCAGTGGTAGATTTTTAGTACAATGTACAACAGGAGCTACCAGTAAAAAAAGGAATAATTAGTAGAGCATATAAAATATTGCACGATAACTATAAGAATCAATCAGAGGAGGTTAGAAGGGATTAGGAGGAGAGATTGAATAAGTAATTCATAAAGAAACCATGGGTGGATGCATGTATGTTTCCCACATATGCCACAAAATATAGAAGATTCAGGATTTCTGCTTGGAAATGTTTACATGGGTAATTTTTATACCCCAAGAACACTCCAGAGTATGTTACACTGAAATAAACAAGTATTGAAGGTGTGATGGGGAAGCAAGAAGTTACTGGGAACATATTTCCTGGGAGTGAGGTGAGCTGGTGGACTTTT
>NW_025052965.1:0-12607 GCF_019279795.1 Protopterus annectens | reverse complement strand
AGCTACCCGTCTCTGTCAGGACGGCTACTAACGTTTGTTGAAGTACTTGGTCCATTGTTTTGATCGGGCTTGCTACTTAAGGCATGGGAAGATATGAAATTATTTGATCAGGGTGCACTGCAGTTCTAAGTATGTTTGTCTATTTTTGTTGAATGTTATTCAAGCCTCAGGCATGGATTTCTAAGCTTGTATATGTTTTTGCAGGTTTCTTATTGGGGGGTGGGGGGGAGCTCCTGTGCAGATAACCAGCTATAGAGTCTAATGGCAGAGGTGCGCTGAGCACAGCCTTTTTTTCCTTCCCTTTTTGATGAAAAGCTTGTTTCTCACAGTTCAAAGCTTTCCACATTTCTAAGTATTGAATAAAAGATCCTGGGTGGTTGCAGTTTTGTGTTTGGTTGTAGCAGACCAGCTAGAGGGATCTAGTCTAATAAAGACATCTCTGGAGCTGTGTGACTTCAGAACCTGTAGCAAGTCACAGTTCTTAATCTTATGACTTTAAGCTACATGTCAATGACCTCAGGTAGGTTAGAATTTCACAAATTTTAAATTTTGCAATGGAGGCAAGGAGAGTAGTATTTAACTATCAGTGGGGCGGGGAGTTATAACAATGCATCAGATGTGCAAGAACAGGGGAAAAACAGTAGCAGAGTAACAAACAGGCACCGTAACTACAATTTTAAACAGGCAAATTATGAGCAGAATAATAGTATAGCAGCAAAACTTCCACATGTACCTCAGGTGCCTAACCAGAAATTAAACGACATGCCCTCCTGTACATGTAGTGGTTTCTCATTTTCTACAAATCTAGGCTAACACTTCACATCAGTCCCATGTTCATGCCCAAAGTGATGACAGAATTATCCCACATTTAGGCCATTCATTGTCCTATGTTCATTCCTACCCTACAAATTAAGGGGACCAGAATCTTGCACACAATAGAAGTGCATAGGCAACTGAGATTTTACCTTGAAAGGACTAAGGAGGAAAAGAAATGAAAACCAATTATTCATATCCTTTGGAAAGAGTGGGGAGGGAAGTCCTGTCTCAAAACAAGGCTATCTTTAAAAAGCTATCTCACTGTATCTGTTTCTGTTCCTCCTTCCATCAGGGCATGTGGTGCCCAGCCTACTACAGACAGCAGCAGCCACTGCTGTCTTCCTTAGGGGGATCAGCACTTAGGACATTTTGGAAGCAGCTACCTAGCAATCTGTCCACTCCTTTACCTCTAGATCCAGTGCAAAATTTGCACAGTCACCTTAAATGGAGTACTACAACCAATACTTTCTTAGGGCCAACTCCCCACTGGTCCATAAGCTCTACATATCTTCCCAAATATAATTTCTAGAGCAGCAGTGAAAATGCAATGGACATAATACAGTTATGTTAGGAACTTAGCATAATTGTAAATGCTAGAGCATGTTCACTGTTACAGTAATATTTCTCTCCTTGTATTTCTCGTTTTCCTTTCTTTGTTGTGGTTGAGAGTGGGTACCTCATCACTTATCCCATTACATTTCCTCTCTGCTACCCATACAAGATGTGCTTGACATCCAGTTGGTAGGATGCTCACTCAGCCTAGAGAGGGAAGGGGTGCAAAGCTGTGGAAGTTGGGCCTTCTGTGGCAGAAGTCTCAAGTATTATCAGTACTACAACTGTGAACTGGTCACACATCAGTATAACTATTTATAGTAAGCTTTTGACACAGCTGTACAGTATTTAATATTTTCTTATTTGTGTCAGGACTAGCACTCTCCCTCTATCTTAGTTTTTCATCCAGTCTGTATTTGGTTAGTTAACTAGAAAATTTAGGTTGGTATATCATGACCCATTTTTATTGGAGGTCCAAAGGGAAAGTTCCAGCATACACAGGTATACCATTAAACAGCATGAAAGGAAATTTCAGCAGTACAGTATTGTCTGAGTTAAACAGTGACATGGAGAGAGAAATGTCTTACTTAGCATGGGGGAAATAGCAGCATATCCAGAAAAGAAGAAAAAAAAAACAACCAGTAGTAGTGGAACTTTCTCAACTGTAGTGGGAGGGGACAAGAACAAAGAAGGAGGAGCAGGAGAACAAAAATGAGTAGAAAGGGGCAAGAACAAGAGTAGAAAAAAGAGAAGTTAAAGGATGAAGATGTGACTGATACTGAAGAAAGAAACAAAGAAAAAAGGAGAGCACAAAAAATGGTAATACGAGGAAGGGGCAAGAACAAAAAAAAGAAAAAGTATAGGAAGAACATGTAAATATTACTATAAAATGGGAACAAATCTAAATGAGGACAGAGGCACAAAATTAGGGACACTTTTTAAACATTGGTACTAGTCACTTAGGAGGTTGACACTGTAAAATGATATGCATTCAATCCCATTATCTGACTGCAGTGACTGACATTGTGGGTGTTCTGTATTCTAGTGGTATGTCAGCATATTATAATTATAACTTGTAAAAAGTTGCCCTTTTCCTCAGTGGTCTTGCATTCTTGGAGATTTTATCAGGATAGTTTGACTGGTCATTGCCCGTCTTCAATAAAGTTCCAGGGAGAAGAACTCCACATAAGACGTGACAGAGTTGAGAATTGGCAAACTGTTTATAAAAATGTATAGAAGATATTAATCGGATTATGTGTAGATATATAATGAAATAATATAACGTAGCTCCCACTGTATTTCCTGTAGAAGTAATAGACTGTAGTTTCCCATTACACCACAAGGTGGAGCTCCTTTTCAGGAATATAAAAGACCATTTCAAAAGTGAAAGAGAGGACTGGAACACTAGCTGAAGGAGGAAGACTGAAACACATAGCTGAAGGGAAAAGGGCCTTGCAGCGTGACTGGATTTTCTTTTCTAGTGCTTTGGGACAGGGAAGTGAAGTAGCAGATTGTGTCGGTCTCTGGCTGAAATCCTCGATGATGGTATTTAGTGGAATCAGGAGAGAAGTCTGAAACCAGTAGCTCCACTCCTGCTATGATTCAGCAAGAAAAGGAGTTCCCTTGGGCCTAGTACCGAAAAGCCATAGATGATTACCAGAGTTCTGGTAGGTGATTTTCTACTTTACCCATCAGAAGAACCACGGCCCTGGTCACTAGGATATTCTCAATGGAGTGGTGAGAGGCTCTGGCCGTCATTTTTATAAGATTGTGCCCCCCCCCAAAAGCTTTGTGGATTACAAATAACTGGGATCCATATGAGCTCCAACGTGGGCCCCATCATGCCGGCAGCAAGAGTATAAATAGTCACTGGCCAGTGAAAAGGGTATAATAGAGTGTTTCATAGTTGGTCTGTTTAGAATTGATCAAGGGGGGTAGAGGTACTGCTCAATGACACTGCATTTTCCCGTTTTTGTATTACTGCAGTATAAAGCTTTACTGCTCATTGATATTGCCTTCTTTGTGGATGTTTGAATGTCAAGACTTTCTTCTGTTGAGTTCTGGGGAAGAGGGTGAATGTATGTTTTTATTGCATACATGTCTCACCTTTCTTTATTGCTAACTGGTGCACTGTTGAAATAATTTGTTTATGGTTGCCTTTTTAAACTAGATCTGTCACCTAGAATAAAATCTGTCCCTCTTGCCACCTTGGTGTGTTGGGCCTATAGGGGTGTCACCAGAGTCGGTAGGAAGGAACCCATATCTCTTCAGCTTCACCTGCGGGTGCACTACAATAAAGAAACATGAGCACTGTTCATTTGAGTGTGATGAAATACAGTTTTAAAAGCATTAATTAATGTACATAAGTGTAATGTGTTTGTCCACAAGCTGCTTTCATTTAAAGCTATACAGACAGATCCAGGAGAAAGACCTATTTGCAAATAAGTGTACATTCATGTTTTGTAATCTCCAAGGGCTCCATCATTGTTACTTTCATTGTGAAATAGCTTTGGATCCATCAACTCAGAATCAAACAACTGAGCTATCAAAATGTGGACACAGCATGAGTTTGGAAGTCAAACATTATCTGCTTGCCTAAAATTTGTTCTCATGGGAAATTGAGGGAGCATATAGTAATTAGGGTATGCTGATCTGATATTTGTATAGTTAGTGACATTGTTTCTATTAGAATTTACTGCATGATGTATTTTGGGGTTAGAATAGTGCTCTAGTTTTCAGGATTATTTAGGTAGTGAGCAGTATGCTATAACTAGAGCTGTTAGGGAATGCAAGGACAGGTCTGAAAGGAGTTGCTATATGTAGTTGTCAGTGGTTTAAGAGAAATAGAAGTCAAATATAGTAGGCAATATAAGGGGCAGTAGAGCGGGCTGTGAGAGGGAAGCTGTATATATATATATATATATATATATATATATATATATATATATAAAAGAGAGAAAAACTGTGTCCTGAATATTACTAATCTCATGGTTACCAGTGGTATCTGAATTGCTATTTTATTAATAAAAACTGAAAACTTATAGTATGCAGTATGGGTGCACTTCCCATGAAAAATATCATTGCTTTACTACCAAGTTTTGAGGGGCAGTTTCAGTGAGTTGTGTTGGAGGAAAATTGTGATGAAATTCCATGCGTCTGTTTTTTAATGATCACAATTTTCCCTGTTGTGCCAAAAATATAAATTTTATAAAAGAGCAATTTCCAAATCAAAATCTGGTGACATCTATGAAAGCTGGGGTTATTTGAAAGGTAGAGTAGTAACAAGGGAGACAAAGGAAGAATGAGAGAGAAAAACATGTAAATGGCTGCACACTGTGTTTAAAGGGAAACTAAAGGAAATGTAGGCTAAGAATGTCAAATTATTTACTTAACATTTGTTTACCAGGAAAGTCCAACTGGACACATGTCCATTTTCAGCGGCGGCCCAGGGAGAAAAGCTCCACTTATAGGTAGTAAGAATTACGTAATAAACACATTTTTATATACAATTAGAGTAAAAATATAAAAATAAACGCACATTTTATACATAGTTGTCAATTGTACTAGAGCAAATAGTCAAGATATGTAGGTAATAGATACATGATGACATACATAGTCAAATAATTTTGTGGTTAGAGCAAATAAATATGTTTTGAGACATTCACAATACATATGTAGAGAGTTAAATGCTGGGATCTTACTGATGTCTAGAGGTGGGTAATTTTCACTCAAGCATGATTCTATACGGTTCAGAGAAATTGTGCGTAGATGGCACTAAGTTAGTACAGTTTGGGTAGATAAGCTGTAAGGTAGTCAGTTTAGTAATACTAACAGTGGGGTTAGCCATGTTGGTTACAAGGGCAAAGCCATGTGTCATATAAATGTTTTAGTAAGATTTTAAACTGTGTCAGAGTTACTATTGGTTATAGTAGATGGAAGGTTATTCCAAGTTTTAGAAGTATAATAGGAGAAAAGAGTCACCTGCTGAGTTGGCTTTTGTAACATCTAGGAGGAGTTTGCTGTTTGAACGAAGGGATCTAGTGGAGGTGTATTGTCTTATAAGATTTTGGAGAGCTGGGGTGTTATCTGGTTTGTGTAGGAGCTTTGAGGCAAATGTTAGTTGGTTGAAGTGGAGTAGATGAAGAAGATCTAGCCAATTTAGTTAAGTGATATACAGTGGTGAGTTTTGTAAGGGGCATCTGTTGCAAATTTGGCTATTTTATTGTAACATGAGTTTAATTTGGAGAGGTCAGCATTGCGGAGGTTGGTGAGTATAGGGGAGGCATATAGGAGCTTTGAGAGGAGGTGAGTACGGGCAGTAGTAGTTTTAGTGCTGGTAGTTAAAAATGACTTGTTCCTGTATAATAGACCTAGTTTTTTGTGGACCTTTTTTATGACTTGAGTGATGTGGATATGATATTTGAGGGCATTGTCAATTTCATCTCCCAACAGTTAGGTATGAGTGGTTGGGAGGATGGCAGTTTTGTTTTTGGAATGGATCATGAAGGTCAGGGAGGGCGAGGGAGTTGTGGTTCAGGAAAATAGAAGTTGTTTAGTTTTGTTGGGGTTTAATACGAGTTGGGAATCTGAGACGATTTTCCACAGACGGAAAGTAATCTTGAGTTATGGTATGTAGGTCTTGTAAGGAGGAAGCTGAACATATCAGGGTGGAGTCATCTGCATACTGTATTACTGATGCGTGAAATGTATTGGAGTGGAGCTGATTGGTGAAGAGAATTAAAAGCAGGGGGCCAAGGATGGAGCCTTGTGGCACCCATATACAGATTGGTAGGAATGATGAAAGTTGTTGCCACAGTACAGCATGTTTATGCCCCGAGAGGTAACTATGGAACCAGGACAGAGATGAGTTACTGAGGTTAAATTTGGGGAAGACTTCAATGAGTTTATTGTGATCCACCATATTGAAGGCTTTGGATAGGTCTAAAAATAAGGTAGATACATATTGCCCTCTGTTTCTATGACTATTAACCATATTAGTAATGGCCATGAGAGCTGTTGTGGTGCTGTGATGGGGTCAAAATCCATGCTTAGTGTTAGATAGGAGCTTGTGGGTGTGAAGGAAGTCTGAGTTGAGAATGTACGACTCTCTCTAATGTTTTGGATAGGGGAGACAAAATAACTATGGGGTGATAGTTGTTGAATTAGGTGGAAGTTCCCCCTTTGTGAAGTGGAATGATGTAGGAGATTTTATTAGTATTTCTATTTCAGAGTAAATGACATTTAGTGGGCAGTTAAAAATGTAATTGTTCTGGTAGAAGTTTGCCTTTAAATCCAGGGTGAGCTTGTTCCCTAGATTTACTACAGTCACAGAAAATGCAGACTCATTGTACCTGTTCCTGGAAAATGGCACTGTGACAAGGTTGGATACGTTGATCTTGAAGAGCATTAGGAACACTACCAGTGACCGCTTTTGTTTAGAGCAGGGCAACTTGAAAACTGAAAGTTTGTGGTCATGCTTTTGTTATCTTATGCTGAAGCAGTGTTCTAGTTTCATCCAGTGGATTGAATGCAGTTATTCCTCCTGAATGGCTATAGAGAGACCAGCAACAAAATGGTCTGTTGCAGGCCTGCTGTGGTTATTAAGCAAGACAAATTAGTTTGTGAAAAGCAATACAAGTATGAGCGTGTACATAAGGTTGTTGGGCTGCGGATATAATTATTGAGAGTATATTAAGAAGAGCTTTTTCCAATAAAGCATATGCTTGTTGTTTATGATGAGACCTACAACCTTGTTAAGTTTGCCACAAATGCCCACCCCTCAGATAATGTTATCAGTGGCTTAATGTGAATGACTGAGTGGTAATGGAGTGGACAAAGACCCTGGGGGTCTCCCCTGTGATAAGGGCTCACCTAATATGTGTCTGGTTGCCTATATATTTCAACACAGGGGAAACTGTCTTGGATGTTGCTTGAGTTTCTCCTACGAGGCAGTCTCACCAATATTTAAATAAAAGGGGCACAGGTGGACTGCTGCAGGCTTTACTGGCTTATGTGTACGTTTTTTTTTCTGACAACCGTTAGGGCATTTATGAATAAGTGTTTGTTAGTAAAATGTTCTTTGGAAACTGATGCTAAGATCAGTAGTGCTTGTTTACATAGTTGCTCTTTATAGTGATCTGTCTTGATATTGAAAGTACAAGGAGCACTGAGCAGGAACATATCTTCATTTAACTGGATAATCCATAAGCATACCAAATAATCCATGTGTGATTGGGAAAAGGATATCAAGTATACTGCTGTACTGTATGCAGGAAGTGGCACCAAATTTCAAGAAGAATCCTTGCACAATTTCTGAAACCAGTGGAATATTTTCAATCCCAGTGAAAATTCTTAATGCACATATCCAGTCTACCTAGTTTGTAAAGTTCATTTGCACTGCATTCTGTGCAGTTGGATAAGTTAATATAATGCAAGTTAATTCTCCATTTTCTCTCTCAATGAGAGAGGAAAAGAAAATCTCTGGAGAACAGCCAATGACCCCATCCTGCAGCTACAATTGTTTGATTGATGGTTTTTCAGCATTTTTACATCTGAATTCTGAATTGACTGTTCGTGCATGGTTGTGATTTGAGATTCTCTCAACAGATGTACTTTTGCAGTAAACTGCTTAAGTACACTTTAAGTTCTACTTCCTACATTTTCTGCTAGACAAATCCCTTTTAACATTGATGCTGTACACATGCACACACACAAACTATATATTACATAATATATGTGTGCTATATATCAGTGGGTGTAACCTATGTATTTTTTTTTACTTAGCTATTGCTTAAAGGATGCCCGTACTGTGCCTGCTGCTACCTTGAGCTTTGAGAAGTCACGCCTGGAACACGACCTGATTGAGGTAACATGTTCGTTTTAGAAAACTTAATTTTTTACATATATGCTTCACCGGCTTATCTTTCCTGTTCCAAAAGTCAAGAAAAACTAGGACTAAGCTAATGTCTTTTGCTTCTGAGAACCTTAGAGAAAAGTATAAAGAAAGGAATATCCATGTACAACTCTGATAGCCCAAGTTTAGGACTGAACTTGAAAAACTGAAGGGGGGGGGGGCAGCTCCAGTAAGAACATGACTGTGTGCGCTTAGAAGTAGCTTTCCTTTGGGAGGAAGGTAGGGATTGTAGACAGCTAGGGAGGTGAGACATCAGCCACTGTTGGTTGTAACAGCTTGGGGTGTAGCAGCTGCCCTTTATCAGTGTACCAGAAGCATAAACATTTTGCAGTGGTGGTATGAATGCATTATTGGATACAAAAGTAGAAAAATGGTGTCTTGGTGGGTTGAGACTGTAAAGACAGCAGGGCAGCATTTAACTATGCAGGTGATCTTGCTTATCGTTTCTTGGTGAATAAACCATGTCACTGTCGAGCAGACACCATTTTTGTCTCCACATGATGTGGGGTGGGGGTAGGTTTCTGGCTACTGTCAGCCAAGCAGCAGATATGGAACAAGTGTCATACTTTGTAAATTAGTACTAGCACTATTCATTTTAAGGTGTCAAGTCATTTAATTTGGCTGTTTTTTATTTTTTATCTTAGACTGACTAAACATCATGTAATCATTTATTGTTAAGCATCCTAGAACAGTGTTAATGCATGCCATGGTTTTGGCAAAAATGAGTAACCAGGAAACCAGTGTATCCTTAAATGAATAAGGAGTGTACACATTGCACAGATGCCTGTTAATTTGTAGATCTGCCAAAACTTTGTTCTGATTATGGGATGTCTTGTATTTCACTCTTGGAGATAGAGACAAAATCTTCATCCACTGAAATTTGGGATAGATAAATATGGCTTTATGTAACTTCTTTCAAAGGAGTTGCAGGTGTATGTACATTTTAATATGTTAGGCATTTAGAGATTAAATTAGCGTTTCAGATATTGAGATTTGTTTTGCAGAGGAGATGATTATCTTTTATTTAGTTGTATATTATGCAGTTTATATAACTGTAGGGAGATGTTTGGCAGTTCTAGGAATGGGGGAGCCTGGAGCTCAGCTTTCTCTTTTATCAATCACCTGGGTTTTGCTGATACAGTGGAATGCAGTATGCCTACTTGAAAGCCTTATGAGATTGTGTGTGCATGTTTGTGTAAAATATTGTAGCATTTATAACTGCCTGCAATTAATCATTCTTCGAATCAACTTTACATTTTTTAGTGAAGGCTTATTTGAAGGAGAACTCAAAATTTGTGGGGAGGGGGGCATAAAGCATTCTCTTCATATAGTGTTAGGTTCCAAAATTAATTTCAACAATTTGTGTTCCTGACTATATGGTACTTTCTACAAAGTTGACCGTAACAAAACAATGCATAGAAAACGTCATTCTTTACCTTTAAGACTCTCTCTCTACCCTGCAGGCAAGGGCATCTCCACTGTTTTCTCTGAATAACAATTTTTGTCCCTTTTTCACAGTTTTCAGGGATTCTTTTTCAGGTTTTCTTCTTTAGAAGTCAAGAATCTGAAGTTCTGTGCATTTAGTGGTTAAGAGATGTATATATATATATATATATATATATATATATATATATATATATATATATACACACATACATATATGCTAAACTGTATCTGTTTTGCATTGAATACAGTGGAGACTTGCCTGTCTTTTCTGTACTTCTCTCCTTTGATGCACACTCTGGTAAAAGCATGGTTAGCAGATGAACTGACATAGTCTCACACTGTGCAGAGTATTTTCCATGCTCAGCAGTTACTGTGTCCCATGACTACTTCCACACACACATGCACACAACCATAGAACTATTGGTTCTGTTATTCTTGGACAGAATGTAAGCCTGTGACTGCTCATCTGTATTTGACTAGCTGTGGCCTAGATAACACTTGATCTTGAAATGAAGCCCAGCTTGACCATTTTCGGTTTCAATTTTTCTGATTTTGGGTTGCAAACTTACTTCCAGCAGAGGCACTGTAAATGTGCAAGGTCAGTAGCTAGCACAAATTCCCTACCCAGCAAATCATTTTAGGGTGGTAAGAGCCAATTTTATGGCAAGGCATTTCCTTTCCATAGCTGAATAACTTCCATGTTTTCTACGTACATGACATATTGCTTTTTCCAATCTCTAACCCAAGATGAGGCTGCACATGTACCTAGCTGAGGTGCATCTTTGTTCACTAAAAATTGGTTGAAATAGTCTGGAACTGTTGGCATCTGTTCTGAATGCAGCACATCTTTTAGTTGCCTAAAGGTTTTTTCTGCTTCAGTGGCCCAAGTAACCGTCAAGGGAGCCTTAACCTTAGGCAGGCCATTCAGAAGGCAACAAGTAGTAGTAAAATAAGGAATACATTTATGATGCTGTCTATCCAGACCCTTTAAAAATTAATTTGTTTTTCAGTACTTTGTGTAGCCCAGTTTTGTGTTGCTTTGATTTTTTTCTTGAGCTATAGTTTTGGTACCCTTGGATTGTTTACACTACCCAAATAGAGGGTTTCTGTCATGCCTAACATGCAGTTAGCTAGGACAGCAGTCAAACCAAGTGGATGCAAGGAATATAGAGCAGCTTGAACTTTAGGGAGATGGCTTAACCAGTTGTCATATCATATTACGTCATCATCCAGATTGGCTGCTGTTTATCTGGTATGGGGTGTCTAAGATTTTGCCCCTCAGCCTCTGGTGTGTTGCAAATGCTCCATGAAGACCAGAAGACAAGACTGTGTAATAAAGTCCATCTGGTGATGGAAAGTTACTTTTTTATGGAACATCTGAGGTAGTGAAATGTGCCAATGGCCTTTGATTAGGTTGAAAGTGGACAGAAACCTAGCCTTTTCCAGTTTTCAATGTATCCACTCTGACCATGGGAGACAATCGGATGTATAGACACTGTTTAACTGTATGAAGTTATCAGGTTTGGAGTCCAGTACAATAGGACTATTACTCTTACTCTTACTCTTGGATTTTCCTCTTTAAGTGTCTGATGTTATGAGTTTGGTATCTGGTACAGTTCCAAATTCATTTTCTAGCCAGGAATATTTTTTGATGTGCTGGATTAAACTGGTTATCTCGGGCAACTCCAAAAATGTATTTATTCCTAAGTACAAGTTCCTTTACTTCTTGTTTCTATGGCTTTGATAATGTCTCATTAATTTTGACTTCAGAACATGTAGTGGAAGCTTTGACTTTTCTGCAGACACACTTATTACAGAAGCTTTGGTTTCTCATTGTGTTTTAAGGAAATGTTTATTGTTATATAATAGTTGTTAGCTGAAAGTTATTTAAGGATCTAGGAATACAGGTGGACAAACTCTGTTTCAGTAATCACATAAATGGTGTAGTATGTATGTAATAAGAGCATAGCTTGTGCATGTGTGTATGAGAATATATTAAATCTATGAATGCAGTAGTGATGATGACTACATGCAATTGCTTTATTAAACCTAAAAACTGAGTGTGTGAAATACTTAGTTTCCACACAGTGTTACAGACAACTAGATTAGAAAGAATGTAGAGGAAGTTTAGAAACATAACCAACTTGAAGAAACACCATTATTTACATATTCTTTATATCACCAACTAGGAAAAGATTAAAGTCAGAGTACTTGTAATTATTATAAAAACTTTATTTCTTTCACATAGAGCATTCAATACCTCAAAATGACACTTGTTTAATTCACAAACAGTATTCTATATCCCAGAGTGCTACAGTATACTTGTGCATGGGCATACACCGGTGTATGTATATACATAAATACACACACACACATATGCTGTATGTATGTGTATGTATATAGATATATATATATATATATATATATATATATATATATATATATATATATACTGTATGTGTGTATGTGTATATATATATATATATATATATATATATCTATATATATACACATACACACATACAGTATATATATATATATATATATATATATATATATATATATATGTATATATATATAAATATATATATATATAAATAACTAACTAAAATTAACCACACTCAAAAAAATTGAACGAAGAGAAGAAATTTTAACTAAGAACTGAACTTCATGACAATAAAAGCATTCAAAAAAATAGTAAATCACACCAACAACTCTTGTAGAACTTTAGCGCTTTCTTATTATCAAGACTTCTTCAGAAAGACATGTTTCATAAGTATGAGCAACCATTTTCACTTCCTTTATATACATTAGTTCTAGCAGGCCATTTAAATTAACAACCGTTCCTTTCCAGTAGTAAAGTGTGAACAAGCAGGGTGC
>NW_025052964.1:0-11519 GCF_019279795.1 Protopterus annectens | reverse complement strand
TTAAAAAAGGCTAGGAAAAGGGGGTTTTTTTTGAGGCAAAAAAAAAAAACCAGGGTTTTAAATTTTTTGGTAACGGGGGGTTAAAAGTCTAAACCAATATTAATTAAAAGGCATAGAGAAAATATTTAATTTTTTATGTATATAGTTTTTTAATGTTTTGTAATGCTATATAATATATTTTACGTTTTAGAAAGTTTGTGTATTTTAAATATGAATATTTATGGCATTTTTTCTGTGTGTGTGTGTATATATATATATATATATATATATATATATATATATATATATATATATGTGTGTGTGTGTGTGTGTGTGTGTATATATGTACATTGAATGTATCAAGTGTTATAACTACGTTTTCTATGTAAGTAAGTAGTATTTTAATATATAATTGGAAGGTGTTTCTGTTAGGCTGGCTGAATCATGTGTTTTAACTGTTGTCCCTACTTAAATGATTTTAGAATTAATTCAATGTTATGTACTGATGAAGGGTGGTTAGCCCGAAAGCTTTACTCATTAAATTTCTTGTTGGCCTGTTTCCACAGTGTATGTTGTTAGAGGTAAATCCCAATACCATCTGTGATGCTGTTTGCTAAACACCAAATTTAGGTCCTGCTCACAGTGAATGAAAAGGCCCAACACCAACATGATATTCCTAGATATTGGAGTGTGTTTCCATGCAATTGGCTATGGGAATGTTACCACAGTAGTTCCACATGCAATCAGCTAGAGGGGGACTGCAATTCATGCAGAGGCCATCAGCTGATCATGAGCATCACTTACAAAATACAAGCTACTGCCTAAGCAAAGCAGGTGTACTTCTGCATATCCACCAGAGAAGGAGCGAGAGAGACAGAGACAAAGTAAGTCAGGAAGGGGGTGAGAGAGAAAATCTAAGCATGTTTGTGTCACACACCTACCAGTACAGGGTTTCAACCCCCTGACTGACTATGTATTGCTATTACATGTCTATGCAGTTATTGCATGTGCCACATAGCTTACATGTGGGGGAAGCTGTCCAAGCCTCAGATGTGCCAGTCCTGGCCTCATGTGGTAGGAACTGGTAATGGACACCAGGTTGACCCTGCACCTACATTTATAGCATGATACAGGTATTCCCTGGTGACAGTGGCATATGTCGATACAGGACATGTGTTTAGGGCATGGCATGTCCTTTATGGGTCACATTTGATGGCACCGCAGTTGTTGCAGGCATCCAGTGGGGAACATAGTGAAGGTGCACTGTCTGCAATTATGTGCCTGTTGTAATGATGGGACAGGGTGCCATGTCCTCTGCAGTCCACTGCAATCACACCATGATTACTATCTATGGGCAATATGCAGGGTACTCCCAACAAAGCGGTTTTTGCCTAGGCATGTGTGTTTGTGTATGAGACATGGGTTATGAGTGTTCTCTGGGTAATACAAGTGCTGCTTACTTTGCTCATCAGGCCTTGCTGTCACATGTAGAGGTATGGATTGCCACCCCAGCCTCTTGGTAATTTGACATCTGTTATCCTTGTAAGGTGGACATTGTGACATATAATAAGCCCACCATATAAGACATTTTTAAAACCCACTCCACAATGAGTCCACCTCCCCACAGGATACAAATGACACACACACACACACACACACACACACACACACACACACACACACACACACACACACACACACACACACACACAGTGGCCATGTCTGGGATTAAAACTCCTACCTAACTAGTTTATCACACTTCAGCATTCCGCAGTTATAGGAAACATCACGGAGATTACTAGGTTATTCTTTCCCCAAAGGTGTATTTCACTGGGAATGACATCAGCAGGCTTGCCAAAGAAGGCCAATGGAGGTTGTAGTGACTGTGAATGGCCTCAAAAGCATTGCTCCCTACACGGACAAACACACAAACATCTACACTTGCCATGTCTCAGAACAGAACCCCTACCGAACTACTATATCACACTACAGCATTATGCTGTTATAGGACATGCCATGGAGATTATTGGACTACTCCTTCCCCAAAGGTGTATTTCACTGGGAATGACATCAACAGGCTTGCCAAAGAAGGGCAATGGAGGTTGTAGTGGCTGTGAATGGCCTCAAAAACATAGCTCCTTACACAGACAAACACAGAAACATCCACACTTGCCATGTCTGGGAGTAGAACCCCTACCAAACTACTATATCACACTACAGCATTACACTGTTATAGGACGTGCCACAGAGATTAATTCCTCAAAGGTGTATTTCATCAGCAGCCTTGCCAAAGTAGGGAATTTGAGTTGTAATGAGTGTGACTTGCCTAAAAAGCATTGCTCCCTACGCAGACACACACACACACACGCACACACACACACACACACACACACACACACACACACACACACACACACACACACACACACACACACACACACACACACACACACACATCGGCAGTATTGGGCAATGGGCACCAGGTCAAACCTCACCATGCATACATACTGACTACTCACACACACACACACACACACACACACACACACACACACACACACACACACACACACACTCACACACACACACACACACACACACACACACACACACCGTTGCCATGTTTGGGATCAGAACTCCTACCTAACTAGTTTATCACACTACAGCATTATGCAGTTATAGGACACGCCACCGAGATTACTGGGCTATGCCTTCTCCAAAGGTGTATTCCACTGGGAATGACATCAGCAGGCTTGCCAAAGAATGGCAGTGGAGGTTGTAGTGAGTGTGAATGGCCTCAAAAGCATTGCTCCCTACACTGACAGGCACACACACACATACACACAGTTGCCATGTCTGGGATTAGAACTCCTTCCTAACTAGTTTATCACACTACAGCATTACACAGTTATAGGAAACACCACAGAGATTACTGGGCTACTCTTTCCCCAAAGATGTATTTCAAAGTGAATGACATCAGCAGGCTTGCCTAAGTATGACATTTAAATTGTAGTGAGTGTGACTAGCCTAAAAAGCATTGATCCCTACACAGACACACATACATTTGCCACATCTTGGATTAGAACTCCTACATAACTAGCATATTGCACTATAGCATTATGCAGTTATAGGACACACCATCAAGATTACTGGGCTATTCCTTCCCCAAATGTGTATTTCACAGTGACTGACATCAGCAGGCTTACCATAGTAGAGCTATGGGGGCTGCAGTGTGTGTGCATGGGCCATAACTCATTCATCTAGAGGTAGACACACCACACTCAGGAACACACAGGTTTTTATTCTGCAGATAAGTGTATACAACTACTGCCTTGTACAGTCATGTTGCACACATTTACACATCATGTGGTTGTAGCCATTTGGCTGTGTGCTGGGTGGGACAGGCCTCATGATGGAAAGCTCTTTGTCACTGTCACTCTCTTCTGCACATCTATGTATGTGTACTTTTAGCATATTATAGTGTGTTGTCCTTGGATATATGTGTGTATTCCTATCCAATGTGTGTGCAAAGCATGACTGGTGCAAACTGAGGAGTGTATGCACTTACACCTGCAACTGTCAGATATGTATGGTCCACTGTTGTTGCCAGACATGGGCTTCATTTGTTTACGTGTGTGAGCATGCCCAGTATGACCTTTTAGTATGTTGTTGTCTGACATTGCCTTCATTTCTCTAAGTGTGGGAGCATGCTCAGTATGCCCTTCTGTATTGAATGTGTGGATCCATGCCAGGTAGATTGTACTCCAGTGCAGACTTTTGTGTTCTACACCTACAGCTTGCAAACTGTTTCTGCAGGATATCTGTAGATCAGTTGACAATATGAGGTCAAACTGGGCAAGGGATAGTGGGTACTATAGGTAATTGTGTATGTGCTGCTTCTGCTACATGGTCCTGGTGTTAGCAGAGATATTCAGACATATGTAGTGTTATACACTGTGATGTTTTATATCCTCACGTACTGTCAGGTAGACATTTTTGCCCGCGGTGATGTCCTGGGGAACACAAGGTGAATGCAGCTGTGTCCAGTATTGTGGTCAAATGTCTACATATTCCTGCAAACTAATGCCATTCTGGAGAGGGAGTTGCAGACACTTGCTGCTGGGTCTTTGTAACCAGTTCAGCACCTTGGTGCAGTGGTGGCGGAGGATCCCATACTTGTACATCCATCAACTTGACAGTATGACCATATCTTGCTGTGGCAATACCTCACAGCTGTACAGATTCACACAAGTTACACAGAGGGGTCATAAGTCAGGACATTACCCCTATTGTGGTATACGGGCAGTTTTTAGCCACCCATTTTTGTGTTTGCAGCCAGGGATACTATGTGCCATGGCTGTGTTTCGGACTTCACACATTCCATGCTGCCCATGCTCCCACCTCCTCTATTATTCTATGCTCTTCCATACATTATGCATACATTCTCTGATACTTTCCCTATAGTTATCACCTCATTACAGCTGTGAATTTGTGTTGGTCCACAGTTCATATAGTGAGACATGGTGGACATGTTACTGTGTTTTTTCCACATGGCCTTGCATATGGGTTCTGTGGACTGTGTTATATTATTTGAGAGTCCATGACATAACATACATTGGCAGTATGGGTGAGACACAGGACTTTGGCAGAGGGCTGTAGGCCATTTGTTAGTGATGCATGCCAGCTGTTGCATTCTGTCAGTCGTACAGCACCAGACTGCCATGCAGTATATTCCCCTGGGGTAACAAGGTAGGTGTGCTAGGTGTTCATGCCAATACTTTATGTCAGTATTGAACAGGTGGTGTGGATGCTGGCAGGGTGCTGTTTACAGCTAGGGACACACCTGCTTGGGACACCTGAACTGCATGCTGCATTCTTTTGCTATTGCCAAACACAGGTGGGGGCCATATTGTACCCATTCCCAACAGCAGGTATAAGACTGGAGAGGTACCTGTGGGTGGTGGTTGGATGAGCTGGGTGCATGTGTGCTATGGACACTACTTGCATCTGAATCACAGATATGCATGGGGCATTCCACTTATGCTGGCTTGTGCAGGGACATCAGCTGTTTCTCAATACATCATTCCTATGAACTTGGTGATGTGCGAGTGTTTGGCTAGATGACATCGGTATTCTCTACTACAAGACCAGATAATGTGATGCAAACCTGTATGTGTGATTCCAAGGTTGTGTCCATTTCATGGTTACACATTATACACTGTCTGTCCGGGGTTCTTTCCCCTGTGTACTGCTTGTATATCTGGCCCAACTGTCATGCCATGTCCATCTTTTAGATGGTGATACATATTACCTCCATTTACAATGGCTTACTGCTAGGATGTGTCATACAGGGGAGCATTGTGTTTGGCACTGCAGTTGTGAGAACTTGGCCCTGACATCGGCAGTATTGGGCAATGGGCACCAGGTCAAACCTCACCATGCATACATACTGACTACTCTCACACAATATGAAACACACACCAACCTAACACATGCATACCTGCATATTGTACAAATGCTACAATCTATCCTGCTACCTTGGCCACCTAAGGTCATCTGTGCTCCACTGGTATTATACCTACACCTGCCTGTTACTACATTTCTACATAGGATTGGGGGGTACACCAGAATGTTACAACGTGTTTACATCAGATTGGGGGGCACAGCTGGCTGTTAATTCATTTCTACATGGAATTGGGGGGCACACCTGACTGTTTCTACATTTCTAGATAGGATTTGGGGGGGCACACTTGACTCTTTCTGCATTTCTACATAGGATTGGGTGGCACACATGACTGTTTATACATTTCTACATAGGACTGGGGGGCACACCTGACTATTTCTACAGTTCTACATAGTATTGGGGGGCACACCTGACGGTTACAACGTGTCTACATCAGATTGGGGGGCACACCAGACTGTTACTACATTTCTAAATAGGATGGGGGGTACACCTGACATTTGTACACATTTGCTGTGACTGTACTGGTATGTCAGGTACTCCATTTCATTCTGTATTCTAACCTATCATGCTGACTAGAGGCATATCAGTGTACTACAGGCCTTAGGTTTGATTGACCTACATATCATTTTCTGACTTCTTACCCTTCAGAACTAACATTCCACTGCCTGACCTGATGTAGTCTGTCTTTGTAGGCCTGGGGGGAGGTTACCTATAGCCATCATTCAGAGGCCTTAGCACAGCCTTTGTTTGTGTTTGTCTACACTTGTCCTGCTGACTGAGACTGTTATTGGGTATGTGAACCTCCTTGACTGGCATGTGTGTGTCATATGGACACACATGTGGCCCAGCACATTTCCAGCAGTGCGTTTTGTCACCATGTGTAGTACTGGCTACTATGGTGACACCAGTATTTGTTACAGATCCCATGCTGCCACTATAGGTGTCTACTATCTCCTGGCATCCCATTCAGCTACCCAATTCCCTTCCATGCATACATCCATATCATAGATACAAGTAATAACACATACTACTCCATTCGGCAATTAGTAAGGACAGTGACTTACCTTGTGAGTGTGCCAGTATTGAGGATGGTGCTGGAGGGCTGCCTATGTTGGATGCACATCATACACTCCCTATACATGGTTGAGCACAGGTAGTGTCATGCTTGGTATCCCTTTTACTGTATGTGCGAGTCAGAGAGAGATGTCATTCCCTGGGTCCCTAATGTGTCAGTGTATGTGCTATGCATTGCCTCTTTGCCAGGGCCAGGGCATACTGGGCACATCTCCTTCTGCCTACTTGGGCAGGCTCAGGTTGTTCCTCCTCTGAGTCACTCTGTGCTTGTACACACCTTGGCAATGGTGGGGGGCTTTGTAGCCCTGCCCCATGCTGTTCCTGCTGCAGCTGCTTCCACAGGATCATATTGTGTAGCATGGCACATACAATGACAATTTGAGTACATGTAGCTGGTGAGTACTGCAAGGCTCCACCAGATGTGTCCAGGCAAAGGAACCATGACTTTAGCATCCCAAACACATGCTTTATTATAATTCTAGTCTGTGGGTGTGTCTCATTGTGGAGTTCTTGTTCAGGTGTGTGTGCATTTCTGATGGGTGTCATCAGCCACAGCTTCAGTGCGTAACCAGCATCCCTCACTAGGTGTCTGTAAGGGATATCCCTATTTGCAAATATCTGGTACAGCTGCATCAGATGCCAGATGTGGGAACCACGATAGCTTCCAGGGCAGCCAGCACACACATTCATTATAATGCCTTGGGTATCGCACATGACCTGGCAGTTGATGGAGGGGAAGCCCTTGTGGTTAATGTAGACACTACCCTACTCACTGGGTGATGCTTTGATGCATATGTGTGTGCAGTCTGTAGCACCCATTACCTCAGGGTATTCTGCTATTTGGTGGACTCGATGCATATTGCTGTCCAATGCCTCATGGGTGTTGGGGAACTATACATGCTCACTTGCATGTGCTGACATGGCATCCAAGAACTGGTGGAGTACCCTGGATGCTGATGCCAGTGAGATCCCCATGATATCCCCAGTTGGCCTTTGGAAGGTACCTGTGGCTAGTATTCTTAGGTCTACACATACCTTGGTATCCACTGGGATGAGCTCCCCACTGTTAGTTCTGTGTGTGAGGTGTGGCTGGCACAGCTCAACAATTTGCTGTAGGAGGTCCCTGTCCACCCTATAGTGCTCCACTATCTCCAGCTCATGTAGCCTCTGGTAGGTTACCCTGAGTCTCTACACTCTTCTCCATCTCCTCACTGTGGGTTGGTCGACAGCATTCTCATCCTCATCACCCTCAGCCTCTTCCACATGTTGATGTATGATAGCTACTGCAGCCCCTATCATTTTGTTGTTTTAGTTTGTTAAAATTTCCCCACTTGTATACACTGGTGGTGTAGAGTATGTGGGAAAAAACAGATGGAAAGGTGTTTGCATAATTTATAGTAGTGTTCTGGGCTGGCTGGTCTGCTGCCTGTGTAATTGGCTGATTCTGAAACGTTTCACCTGCCAGCTACGCTAGTTCTCCTTGATTACCTTCCTACTGCTGTTTTCCCTTCCTATTGCCTTCCTGTTTAAGCCCGGGGGTGCGCCGTGCAAACACAGTGCTCAAATGTGCACAGAGCTGCTATTTCCTGGTTTCCTTTTTTTCCCCTTTAAACCCAGTGCACGGTGTGCACACCCGCTTAAGCAATGTAAAGAGTGCTAGGCAGCCTCAGACATAGCCCCTTGCTTAGCTCTGCTAAGCTAAGGGCAAACCCAAACCACAGGGCTCCAATCCACTTACAGTATGCCTGACCCCCCTCTATGATGTCAGCTAACTCCTAGGCTTGCACCAAGCTATTCCTGCACTTACACTGTTGGGTCCTGACTAACATTGAGGGGAAATCTGGGATTCAGTATCATTTCCCTCATTTGCATAGGATTGCCTACTGATGCATAGTTACAGGTGCCACACTGAGCCTCCCCCCTTAGCAACCACTATTCACTGGCTTGTTGTCTTCTGCCTGTCATTGAGTATAATGGCAAAATAGTGATTTTGGTTAGAATGCTTATTTCAGATTATTTTTTTATTTTTTGCCCGATCCCGTTTGCGTGCCCCCCCTCCCCCTCGGCTAAACAAAATAAAAGTTTTTTTTTTAAATTGTTTTCCATGCCAATGGCTATATATTTGGCCATTGGCATGCTTTACACATTATATACACCCTTTATTTGGAGCTGTCATGGCTCCATTTTGTAGTTTGCAGAAATGTACTCTGTTACTAACCAAGTACATTTCTGCAGATTACACTAGTCCTGCACAGCCGGCTGCCAGCTTTCTGGATCACAAATTCACCTCATTTGCATGGTTTTCACCTGCAAATGGGGTAATTTGCATACAGGAGCTGCATCCATGCAGGAATAGTGCAGGAGCGCTTGTGCATGTCCCTACAGCTTATTCCTGGATTGCACAGCGGACATATTGCCTCCTGGAGCTCCTGCACTGCTCCTGCACACCATGAAGAACTTGCTGAGTCCGGGGGATTATGTGCTCATCACATATTTTTTAGTGTATTTTAAAACAGAAAATAAGAATAGACAAATAATAACAGTAAAAGAAACGTAACTTATATAATGACAGTTGTGATGTATCCTAGTTCTGATGTTAATGAATTGTCACCAACAAAAAAGAAAAAGAAATACTATTATAATACATAGCTTTGCTTCTATTTCATCCTTTTTTTTTGCATTTTTATCTTTTGATGTCCATCCATTTTTGAAAGCATGTCTTTTTAAACTGATACTTGCCCAATCCATATCTGCAATTTTGTCAAGTATTTTGTTTTTCTTAGTTTATTCCAAGGTTCTTCTAAAGTGTTAAAGATTTTCTGACCATCTGGAAGAAGGATCCTTAGTTTTGGTGGAAATAAAAGTTGAGCTTTTATATCCATTTTATTCAAGGTTTTGATAAATGGTACAGATTCCTTCCTTCTGGCCATAAGTAGAGATGTGTAGTCATTATTAAATCTGATAACATTATCTTTTAGTTTAATTGGTGTGTTAGCCCAGGCTGACTTCAATATTAAGTCTTGCCCCAGGATTCACAAATCCTCCGTGTAAGACTAAAGTAGTCTTACATGGAAACACCAGTGTAAGAGTAAGACGGCAGTGCGCCATGCATATTAATGAGGGTGCACTGCCTCAACTCTAAGTCTAACACAGAACATGCACGAGTGTAGGGGGCATGTTGGACTGCCGAGCAGTCCAAATTTCCATGCCCCTGCAAGTGTCACAATAGGGAAATGTCAACTGACATGAGTGAGTCCGCTCAAATGTGTACATACCCAACACTACACTCCCCCACATTCTAAACCCCTTTACAATTATAAAATATAAAACTTTAATTTCTTTTTTTATTATTCCCGATATAGCTGCCCATATTTGCACGTGTTTGCGTGGGTCAGCCAATTACACAGTGTGGGACCTGTAACTATGCATAAGTAGGCAATCCTATGCAAATGAGGGAAACGATACTGAATCCCAGATTTCCTCTCAATGTTAGTCAGGACCCAACAGTGTAAGTGCAGGAATAGCTTGGTGCAAGCCTAGGAGTTAGCTGACATCATAGGGGGGTGTCAGGAATACTGTAAGTGGATTGGAGACCTGTGACTTGGGTTTGCCCTTAGCTTAGCAGAGCTAAGCAAGGGGCTGTGTCTGAGGCTGCCTAGCACTCTTTACATTGCTTAAGCGGGTGTGCACACCATGCACCGGGTTTAAAGGGGAAAAAAAGGAAACCAGGAAATAGCAGCTCTGTGCACATTTGAGCACTGTGTTTGCACGGCGCACCCCCGGGCTTAAACAGGAAGGCAATAGGAAGGGAAAACAGCAGTAGGAAGGTAATCAAGGAGAACTAGCATAGCTGGCAGGTGAAACGTTTCAGAATCAGCCAATTACACAGGCAGCAGACCAGCCAGCCCAGAACACTACTATAAATTATGCAAACACCTTTCCATCTGTTTTTTCCCACATACTCTACACCACCAGTGTATACAAGTGGGGAAATTTTAACAAACTAAAACAACAAAATGATAGGGGCTGCAGTAGCTATTATACATCAACATGTGGAAGAGGCTGAGGGTGATGAGGATGAGAATGCTGTCGACCAACCCACAGTGAGGAGATGGAGAAGAGTGTAGAGACTCAGGGTAACCTACCAGAGGCTACATGAGCTGGAGATAGTGGAGCACTATAGGGTGGACAGGGAACTCCTACAGCAAATTGTTGAGCTGTGCCAGCTTAGCTACAGTTAGCAGTTTAGAAATCGAAGAGGATAATAAAAAACGTATATGCAAATTACGCACGATAGGGTAGTGGTAGAGCCTTCGCACAAAGAGGAGGCATTCCCGGTTTGAGTCCCACCACTCCCCTTTCTATTTTCTGTTGGAAATCTGTATATAAAAATAATCCCTGACATTTATCATTTAAATTTCAGTAAAAAGCATTGAAATGGTCAGCCAGCTGTGGTACTGAATAAATGTTTTACATATATATATATATATATATATATATATATATATATATATATATATATATATATATACTTATCCCTATATATATATACACATAAGAAAGTGAAATGGTTATGCATACTGATGGATGCATAAGTAATGTATCTTAAGCAATGTGAAGCACTGCTAAGCAAAGTTTACCAGTATTAAGCATATTTAAGTATAATTGCTCGTAGTTAAGCACTGCTTTAACTAGTGCAATAGAATTGCTCATAGCTAAGCACTGCTTTAACTAGCCCAATAGCTTTGCACGGAGCTGCACATCACACAAACGAGCGCAAACAGCAGATGTTTATGCGTAGCTGTGCACTGTGCTAACTGGCAGCGCGTGGTGTTGGGCAAACAATGGGCAATGTGTCGCCAGAGCAACTTGCCTTAGCAACATTGGGGCAATGTACAGCAACGTGTAGAGCAGCATCGGGCGAAATGTACCAAAACAGCAACGTTGAGCAAAGTTGAGCAAAGTCAAGGTAAAACATAGCGAACCTCTAGCGGTCTGCCAG
>NW_025052963.1:0-9027 GCF_019279795.1 Protopterus annectens | reverse complement strand
AAAGATAAACAAAAAGATACAGAAAAATAAAAAGATACATTTACAAAAAAAAAAAGTAAAAGATGGTACAGATTAAAGAAAAATAGATAAAGAAAAACAAAAAAAAACAGATAAAAAAAGATCCCCCCCCCCCCCCCCAAAAAAAAAAAAAAAAAAAAAAAAAAAAAAAAAGAAAAAAATATAAAAAAAAAAAAAAAAAAAAAAAAAAAATAAATACAGATAAGATACAGATAAGATAAAATAAAAACAGATAAATATAAAATTAAATAAATAAAACAGTAAAAATAGAACAGAAAAGATAAATAAGATAAATAAGATACAAAATAAAAAATAAATACAGAAAAGATAATAAAGATAAGATATAGATAAGAACAGATCAGATAAGATACAGATAAGATACAGAAAGATATAGATACAGATACAGATAATAAAATAATAAATAAATAAATAATAAATAAGAAAAAATAAGATATAGTAAAATAAAAGTACAATTAGATACAATAAGATAAAAAAGATAAGATACAATAAGATAAAATACAGAACAGATAAGAACAGATAAGATAAGATACAGATACAATATAGATACAATACAAAAAAGATACAATAAGATACAGATAATATAAAACAATATAAAAAAAAGATACAGAAAAAACAGATACAATACAGATACAATAATAAAAGATAAAGATACAGATATAGAAAAGATACAGAAAACAATATAGATAAGATACAGATAAGATATAGATACAGATACAGATAAGAAAGATCAGATACAGATACAGATACAATAAGATACAAAATAGAACAGATAAAGATAAGATACAGATACAGAAAAAGATAAAAGAAAAGATACAGATCAGATAAATACAGGATACAGATACGATAAGATAAGAAAAGATAAAAAAGTTTAAGATACAAAATAAAAAGATACAATAAGATAAGAACAAAACAAAAAATATAAAATATAGATACAGAAAACAGATACAGATAAGATAAGATAAGAAAAGATAAGATACAGATAAGATACAGATAAGATACAGATAAATATAATATAATAAATAAATATAAACGAAAAGATAAGAAAAAACAGAATAAAAAAGAAAAAAAAGACAGAAAAAGGGTTCAGAAAAGATAAATCAGAAAGAAAATACAAAATAAATAAGATGAAAGTGATAATAAAAATAAGAACAGAAATAGAAAAAGACAATACAGAATATAGATAGGATCAGTTTAAAGATAAAATCAGATACAGTTTAAGATATAATAAGAAAGTAAGAACAGTAGATAAATATAAAGAAAAAAGTACAGATAAATTTAAGATACAGAAAAGTCAGATAAGTTTGGTACTTTTTGATATAGGATACGTAAGATAGGATTAATACGATAAGTCAGAAAGATAAAAGGTACAGAACGAAAAGATACGGGGCATTTTTATATATAATAATATATATATATATATATATATATAATAAGAGAGAGAGAGATAAGATACAAAAAAATAAAAGTTAAAGAAAAAGCAGATATATACAGATATAGATACAAAGATAGAGATAAAAAAGAATAGATAAAAAACAGAACAAAAACAGAAGATAAAATATAGAGTACAGATACAGATATAGATACAGAGTACAGGTACAGAGTACAGATATAGAGAACAGATACAGATATAGATACAGAGTACAGATACAGATACAGATACAGATATAGATACAGAGAAAGAGATAGATACACTGTACAGATAGAGATACACATACAGATATAGATACAGATACAGACATAGAGTACAGATACAGATACAGATAAAGATATAGAGTACAGATACAGATAAAAATACAGATATAGATACAGATACATAGTGCAGATACAGATACAGATATAGATACAGAGTACAGGTACAGATACAGATAAAGAAACAGAGTACATATACAGCTACAGATATAGATACAGATAGATACAGAGTACAGATATAGATACAGACACACAGTACAGATGCCGATACAGATATATGTATATATATATATATATATATATATATATATATATATATATATATATATATGTAAATATATAAATACAGATACAGATACAGAGTACAGATACAGATACAGATACAAAGTACAGATACAGATATAGATACAGAGTACAGATACAGATATAGATACAGACACAGATATAGAGTACAGATACAGAGTACAGATACAGAGTACAGATACAGATATAGAGTACAGATACAGATATAGATACAAAGTAAGGATACAAATATAGCTACAGAGAAAAAGATAGATATACCGTACAGATAGAGTATATACACAAAATATAGAAAGCCCAGATACTGATACAGATAAATAAGAAAATAAATGGATACAGATACAGATACAGAGGGACAGATAGAAATGGACACAAAGATACAGAAATAGAAAAATATAGATAGATACAGATACAGATAGATACAGATATAGAGCACAGAAAATATAGAAAGTATATAGACAGATAAGTAATATAAAGCAGATATATAGATATAGAAAATAGATAAGGCATTCAGATATAGTATAGAGATAAATATAGATACAGATATAGAGTATAGATAATGAAAAAGATATAAAAATAGAGGAAAAGATAAAGAGACAGCAGGCAGGAAAAAAAATATAGATATATATATATATATAATAGGAATATGAAAAGTAAAGATAGATATATATATATATATACATATATATATATATATATATATATATCATATATATATATATATATATAGGATACTGGAGAGGACTAGGAGGATAAATCTAAGGTTCATTAATACAGATTCAGATTTAGAAACAGAATACAGAGGCAGGAAGTACAGATATATCTAGAATTACAGGTAGTACCAGATACAGATATAGGCTACAGATACAGATAATGAAAAGGAAGTATATGCAGAGTTGCTGAGAGAGAGGTAGAGTATACAGATACAGATATAGTATAGAATGCAGATAAGCCTTAGGTACATATTTAAGATACAAAGTACAGATACAGATACCTTAAGGATACAGAGTACAGATACTAGATAGTGCAGTCACAGAATGCACAGATGGGATAACAGATAGAGAGTACAGATAAGGAGTAGTATAGATATAGAGATGAAAATATATGGATAAAAAGGATATAAATAGAAGCTACAGAGAGGGCAGAGAGAAGGATACAGAGTACAGATGAGCATATAGATAAGGAGTGGATACACAAAATATCTAGGACATAAAGTAGAAGGATACAGGAATACAGATATAGAACAGATTGCAGATAACAGATACAAATATAGAGTACTGTATAGATAAAAGAATGAAAGATATAGATACAGAGTACAGCTACAGATGCAGATACAGAGAGCAGATACAGATACAGATATAGATACAGAGCACAGATACAGAGTACAGATATAGAGTACAGATACAGATATAGATACAGAGTACAGATACAGAGTACAGATACAAATATAGAGTACAGATACAGATATAGATACAGAGAAAGAGATAGATACACTGTACAGATAGAGACAGATACAGATATAGATACAGATACAGACATAGAGTACAGATACAGATACAGATATAGAGTACAGATACAGATATAGATACGGAGTACAGATACAGATATAGATACAAATATAGAGTACAGATACAGATAAAGATATAGAGTACAGATACAGATAAAGATACAAATACAGTTACAGAGTGCAGCTACAGATGCAGATACAGATAAAGAGTGCAGATACAGATACAGATATAGATACAGAGTACAGATACAGATATAGATACAGAGTACAGATACAGATACAGATATAGATACAGAGTACAGGTACAGATACAGATACAGATATAGGTACAAAGTAAAGATACAGATATAGATGCAGAATACAGATACAGATATAGATAGAGATACACAGATATAGAGTACAGATACAGATACAGATATAGATGCAGATATAGATACAGAGTAAAGATACAGCCACAGATATAGATACAGAGTACAGATACAGATATAGACCCATAGTACCGATAGAGATACAGATATAGATACAGCTATAGATACTGATGCAGATACAGATATAGAGTACAGATACAGGTACAGAGTACAGATACAGATACAGATAAAGAGTACAGATATATGTATAGATACAGATACAGATACAGAGTACAGATACAGATACAGAGTACAGATACAGATATAGATACAGAGTACAGATACAGATGCAGATACAGAGTGCAGATACAGATATAGATACAGAGTACATATACAGATACATATATACATACAGAGTACAGATACAGTTCTAGATACAGAGTAAAGATAATATATGTAATATATATATATATATATATATATATATATATATATATATATATATATATATATATATATATATACAAAGTACAGATACAGATACAGAAATAGATAGAGATACAGATATAGATACAGATATAGAGTACAGATACAGGGTACAGATACAGCTAAAGATATAGAGTACAGATACAGATATAGATACAGATACAGATATAGAGTACAGATCCAGATACAAAATACAGATACAGAGTACATATACAGATATAGAGTACAGATACTGATACAGATATAGATACAGAGTACAAATGCAGATACAGATCTAGATACAGATCCAGGTATAGAGGACAGATATAGAAATGATTTAGATAAAAATACAAAGTACATATACAGAAACAGAGTACAGATACAGATACAGATACAGAGTACAGTTACAGATACAGATATAAATACAGATACGCATATAGAATACATAGACATATACAGCTAATATACAGAGTACAGATACAGATACAGAGTACAGCTACACATCCAGATATAGTGAACTAATAGAGATACAAATACAGATACCGATATAGAGTACAGAGACAGATATATATATATATATATATATATATATATATATATATATATATATATAGATACAGAGCACAGATACAAATACAGAGCACCAATACAGATTCAGATATAGATACAGAGTACAGACACAGATACAGATACAAATACAGATGATACAGAGTACAGATACAGATATAGACTACAGATACAGATATAGAGTACCGATACAGATACAGATATAGAGTACAGATACAGATACAGATATAGAGTACAGATACAGATATAGAGTACAGATACAGATACAGATGGAGATACAGAGTACAGACACAGATACAGGTACAGATATAGATATAGATACAGAGTACAGATACAGCTACACATATAGATACAAATAGAGATACAGATATAGTTAGGGAGTACAGTTACACTTACAGATATAGAGTACAGATACAGATAAAGATATAGATAAAGAGTACAGATACAGATATAGATACAGAGTACAGCTACAGATACAGAGTACCAGATACAGATGCATATATAGATACAGATATAGATATAAGGTACGGATACAGATACAGATACAAAGTACAGTTGAAAATACAGATATAGCTACAGAGTACCGATACAGATACAGATGTAGATACAGATACAGATATAGAGTAGAGATGCAAATACAGATATAGATACAGAGTACAGATACAGATATAGATATGGAGTACAGATACAGATACAGATAGAGATATAGATACAGAGTATAGATACAGACACAGATATAGATACAGAGTACATATACAGATATAAATAGAGGTACAGATATAGAGTACAGATACAGATATAGTTACAGAGTACAGATAGAGATATAGATACAGAGTACAGAAATAGCCACAATTATAGATACAGAGTACAGATATAGATACGGACACACAGTACAGATACAGATATAGATACAGCTCTAGATACAGATACAGTTACAGATATAGAGTACAGAGTACAGATACAGATACAGATGCAGATATAGATACATAGTAAAGACACAGATGCAGATACAGATACAGAGTACAGATACAGATTCAGATATAAATAGAGGGACAAATATAGAGAACAGATACAGATATAGATACAGAGTACAGATACAGATTCAGATATAAATAGAGGGACAAATATAGAGAACAGATACAGATATAGATACAGAGTACAGATACAGATACACATACAGATATAGATACAGATACAGACATAGAGTACAGATACAGATACAGATAAAGATATAGAGTACAGATACAGATAAAAATACAGATATAGATACAGAGTACAGATACAGATACATAGTGCAGATACAGATACAGATATAGATACAGAGTACAGATACAGATACAGATATAGAAACAGAGTACAGATACAGCTACAGATATAGATACAGATAGATACAGAGTACAGATATAGATGCAGACACACAGTACAGATGCCGATACAGATATATATATATATATATATATATATATATATATATATATATATACGGCAATAGATACAGATACAGATATAGAGTACAGATACAGATACAGAGTACAGATACAGATATAGATACAGACACAGATATAGAGTACAGATACAGAGTACAGATACAGAGTACAGATACAGATATAGATACAAAGTAAGGATACAAATATAGCTACAGAGAAAAAGATAGATACACCGTACAGATAGAGTACATATACAAATATAGAGTACAGATACTGATACAGATATAGATACAGAGTACAAATGCAGATACAGATCTAGATACAGATACAGGTTTAGAGGACAGATATAGAAATGATTTAGATAAAAATACAAAGTACAGATACAGAAACAGAGTGCAAATACAGATACAGATACAGAGTACAGATACAGATACAGATATAGATACAGATACAAATATAGAGTACATAGACAGATACAGCTAATATACAGAGTACAGATACAGATACAGAGTACAGATACACATCCAGATATAGGGTGCTAATAGAGATACAAATACAGATACAGATACAGAGTACAGATACCGATACAGATATAGGTACAGATACAGATATAGAGTAAAGAGACATATATATATATATATATATATATATACAGAGCACAGATACAAATTCAGAGCCCCAATACAGATTCAGATTTAGATACAGAGTACAGATACAGATACAGATACAAATACAGATGATACAGAGTACAGATACAGATATAGACTACAGATACAGATATAGAGTACCGATACAGATACAGATATAGAGTACAGATACAGATACAGATATATAGTACAGATACAGATATCGAGTACATATTTAGATACAAAGTACAAGTGAAACCAAAAAAACCACAGTGACAGTGAAACAAAACCGGAGAAGGATCCAAATGGTCCGGTGCCAAGCACACTAGTTAACTGCAACAAAGCACTGCTGAATAAAATGCTGCTCCAATTGAAAAGTCCTTGAGGAAAATAAAAGCTTTCCACGTACTTCAGTTTAAAAGTTTTATTCCAACGGCCAACAAGAAACAAGAAACAAAATATTTACCACGAGCGCTTTCGCCTGGTCCTACCAGGCTTTCTCAAGTATAACTCCATAACAAAATGCCAGAAGCTTTATACTAAAAACACATTTCCTTAATTGAACTTCAATTAATACATCACAACTAATTACCAAAAATTCATTGCTGGTTAACAACTTTTTAACTCTTTAAACCTCATTGTGTAACCAATGCATACCTAAAACCACTTTTAATAATCGAAAGGTATGGATATTAGTTAAAAACCTTTGCGTACTAAATTATTCTAAAATAGTTATGCTGCTTGTAACTTGAATTGAAAAAACTTGTTGTACCTGCTGTTGACCTTTTACATATACCTGCAAAAGCTCAAAAGTTGGTTGATGCTTGTGTAATGACATAGCTGCCCTCAAGTATGACATGCATTTGTTCTTAATACAGTGAAAATTAAAAATGTACTGAAAAAGCTTAGCCAAATTCATTGTTTTGTGACTGGACCGTGACCCATTTTAACTATTACTGTTCTTGTTTGAAAATACATTTTACATATTGTTAAAATCAATTAAAACTGTTTAAAAACCTTATTAAGCAATAAAGTGCATGGCAAATAAATACCCATGAAAAACCTAAAAAATAACAAAAATAATCAAAATAAGCAAAAACCAATTTTTATGGCTTCATAACATATTCCTTCTCTTTTTTAATACTGGTGCCAAACTAGTAGCCTCATTTAAACCAGGATGTTTTGTTGCATTTAATTGCAACTGCCAAGTCAGTTCCCTAATGGCTAAAAGGGTTTCCCAAACCCCGAGTCTTGTTGTATTTTGTCAATAATAAAGAACCTTATGGCCATTTGCGGGCAAGTTAACGAGTGCCTAAAAAATGCATTTGTCTCTTTGCCTTTGGCAATATCATATTGGTGTTCATTATATTCTGGTTTGATGGCCCTGTCAGTTTGCGACATAAAATGCCTGGCATGCCTGGCATAAACCAATATAAACTACACCTGTGGTATTGCATGTAAAATGCCCTTGGCATACAAAGTTGTGTTTCTTGCCTTAATACACACCTCGCCCTTCCAAAATATATTGACATTGTTTACATTTTCCACATGGAAATGTTCCATGCTACAGTTACCTTGTTGCTCTTGGCATTTAACCCAGCTGTTAAATTCCTTTAAAACAACCCTTTTAGGTTGATGTTTGCTTTTGACAAATCCTATTTTTGTAGGAACAAGTCCTGAAATTTCCTCCTGCATGGTCACCACATGCGGCCAGAGGTTCCTTATAGTAGCTTCTATTATAGATGCATCTTCAGTGAGGCAAAGCGATACACAAAACTTTTGTAAGAGTTGGTAACCCTAATCTGTTTCCTTCTTGCAAATTTCAGCCCTCGATACCGCATATAGTAATGGGGATATTCACAGTCCTTTTTGTATTATTTCACTCCTTAATAGATTGGGAAATAGCTGTTACAAGGGTCACCCTCTGTCCAAAATGACTTTTTTAAAAATTCGATTTCCTCATAAAACAACAACTTTGTGCTACACATTCTTGCCTTTTTTGCCCAAACCCCTTTTTTTGCCCTGCCCTTATGAAAAATTCCTGCAGGGTTCTTACATAG
>NW_025052962.1:0-10635 GCF_019279795.1 Protopterus annectens | reverse complement strand
GTCCCTTTCCCGGGGTCCATCATCACATACCAAAGCTAGCTACCAAAACATGACTGCCGCACATTGCGTGGGGGGCCTCAGGCATTGTGGTGGTATGTCGTATTGTTTGGCTACATCCACATCTGATGTCACATACAATAGTCACCCAGGCATTGCAGACCGAGCTAATGTTGGCAACATGCCAGGCGAGGGCCCTTTTACTGACAATACACCTCTCACTCACTACAGGGTTGCAATCCATACATGGACATCGTAGTGTCCCTGTGGACACATACACAGTACTGACATGCACACGATATGTCCTGGGACGCTGGCCCGATGTCACCTTCCGATGTCCCTGGCTGTAATGTCCCACCAACCTGTTCGGTATATGTCTCCGCACCAGGCCATTATATTCACAGCTAGCCTGTTGTCGGACATTGTGTACCCTGACCGCCGCACAGCGGTATTCCACTACCATGGGTGGCACTGCATAGCACGTGTGGGACTGTAGTCATACACCCATGACTGGACCTTTCTGAATGGCAATGGGGCACATCCTCACGAACATGATTCCCACACACATTGATGGCCTCCAGGCCTTTCCTAGCACCCATGCTGGGGTTGTGTATGCCACAGCACGGCACATAAAATGCTGGCCACCTGTCATCCCGGGCATGGGTGGTTGGGGTGGATGAGGCACATCAGACGTTGTCCTCACATTCCCTTTTCAGCACCATTTCACGTTCTGGTATTGGCAACTTACACATCCACCTGCACAGCATACCCTGTGTCTCAGGATGTTATGCTATGTGGCTCATGGACAGGACACACAGTGGTGCGAGCATACCATAGTACCTACTACATGTCAGGTACATATTGCATTACACAGTCCTCAGTCATGGGGCCCCTCATGTTCACTATATGCTTACATACAGAACATGCTGTCACAGAGTACTGTCCATGCCTACATATCCCATGCCTACATACCAAGCGCCATTATTGCTCCACCAGCTCATACCGATACCAACCATAGGGGTGTCAGTGTGGCGGATACATCATATGAGTATCATGGCATCAGGATGCATGACACATGGTGCATGCACATCACCTTTGCATAACAACATTCACCCACTGACTATCACATGGATACTGGTCCCGTACATACATATCACATTGTACATGGTTGCTGTACACACATATGCCACACACAGTCCTGTGGATACCGTATTCCACTGTGGCATGGATACCCTTCTGCAAGGCCACACCTATGTGTACTGTGTGTGATGCTGGTACATAGGTAGCCATTGTACCTGTGAAATACACACATCTACACACAGTCAAGGGTACAATACCACATTTATGGTGTACCTTCAACAACAGCTACAGCTTTACATGGCACAACATTGTCATGCCACGATGTTTACCAGGCTCAGACAGTTTACATATGCGGCTGACATACGGACAACACATCTGTACACATCTGCATACCACATACTCAGGGGTGTCTTCTGCACTGACACGGCCCATTTCCTCCACATTACTGATGCATATACTCCTCATACATGACATCTGCGGTGGGCAGTGTGAACGGAATGCTCCTGGATATGTGCACACACGCCACACTGCATGGGCTGGGCTTCTGTGTTACTTCCACAAACACAACACACACCATGCTGTGGAACATAGGTCCTGTGCACATCCCGCAGGGACACACAGTAGCACTGTTCATGTGATACCTCCCATGCTGTTTGCGTGACACGTAGTCCTGGTACCACCACAGCAGCGGTACTGTGTAGACGTGCAGTTGACACCTGCCTCTGCTGTTCACAGGACACTACCATGGGGAGGTGACACTACTGTGTACACTGCACATGTGTTTACACATGGACCTGCCAGACTGCATTGTTGCCCACTGTGCACCTATGCAGCTGCTACAGGTCCTTTCTGGTTACTTGGTGTCCCTCCCATTTCAGCTAGCTATCATGCTACTACTCTGTCCTATACCTACAGGCCATATGTCTCCTGTTATTGTACATACCGATAGGCGAGACCTGTGTTATGCATGATATGCCTGTGATACTGTGTATGATATCTGTCATATCTACCTAGACAGCTTTACATTACACATATTTCACATAGTATCCCCTATTGCAGGGCATACTTGCACGTCGGCCGCACCTTACGTATGACATCAGCGGTATATGCCCATACACATGCGTGCTGTGACAGTATACATACATGTCCTATCCCCTGCTATGGCACTTCCTTGTTGGACATCCACTGCCAGCAACGGCATGTGGTATGGCATTGTTCTCTCTAATGCCCCCCTGTGGCATCCCTTGTGGTGTCTCCGCTGTGTACATGATGTCCCACTGCTGTACACATGGTGTCCGCAAGCGTGGTATGCTCAGCAGGATATCACTACATAACTACCTTTCACCACTTTCTGCATTACGGACAAGTGTATTAATTACAACCACCATTCACATACAGTACAGCTTAGTCATACACATCATGCGTTACACAACCGTATATATCGTGTGTTCTACATACCTTGTTGGTGTTTGCTCCATGTTTCGTGTATCGCTTTCCATTTTCTTCGGTTGTACACTGCTGGTTCGGTATGAGCATACGGTTTGAATATCCTGAGAGTCATCCTTATATCGCCGATACCTGCAACATGTGAATTCATCCCACCAATTGCTGTTCCTCAGTGAGTAATTATGCATATCACCTGTGCATCTACTCCATTCAGAAATTATGCCGATACTGGGGTATAATTGGGTTCCTCACATGGGCATTGGCTATTTGCCCTACCTTTGTGGAGATGGTCTGTATTGTGTTATGTTATGTGTAACTGCAACCGCTATGTGGCCAGGTATATTTCAAGTTTTTACCCTAGGGTGTGTATTTTTTGGTTCGACATGTGGATGTCCCTGTCCTGACGACGAATGATAATGGAGTATTGCATTCAAAACTGTAACATGGCTGTTGTATTCCTTTATACAACGCATGCAAGTATGCATCCGCCCTTTTAAATTTTGTCTCCCACGCAGATGTTGTGGTTATGCAGATGTCATTGACTGACTGTATGTTTGTGCTGCTATTACGGTTTGTATTCCTTTAATATCTACGGTGGGGGATTTCGGGGTTGTACGTGACGGATATGGGGTTTTGGGCCTTGCATCTCTACAAAACAGTATAGTTGTCTGTGTGCTCCATCCCAACCTGGAGAGTTAACAGTTAATAGTCTTTTGTTACGGGAGTGTAGCTTGGGCTGTTGTTAATTGGTTCCAATATCATCTGCAGGTGGCCTTGCTGCATGTATACCCCCGTAACGTCTGTGGTATATCAGCGCTATGTCGGAGTAATTACGGGATATCACATGTGCATCTACTCCATTCGGTAATTACGCGTCAATACTGGGGTATAATTGGATTCTCCACCTGGGCGTTGGATATTCGCCCTACCTTCGTGGGGATGGTCTGTATTGTCTTGTGTTATGTGTTACTGCATCTGCTATGCATGGGAACAAGTATGGTCTGCATTCATGTCACCCATGGATTGTGTGTGACAGGTGTAGCATTCGTTTCAACAAGTGGGTGTACCTGTCCTGCCGACGTATAATAATGGAGTATTGCATTCAAAACTGTAACATGGCTATTGTTTGCATTTCTACAACACATGCAATTATGCAGCCATCTTTGATTGTGTCCCCCACGCGATATGTTGTGGTTATGCAGATGTCATTGACCGACTGTATGTTTGTGCTGCTATTACGGTTTGTATTCCTTTATTATGTACAGTGGTGGATGTCGGTGGTTGTACGTCACGGATATGTTTTGTGGGCCTTGCATCTCTACATAACCAGTATAGTTGTCTGTGTGCTCTGTCCCTACTTGGAGAGTTGACAGTTAATTGTCTTTTGTTATGGGATTGTAGGTTGGGCTGTTGTCATGTGGTGTCGGTATCGCCCACGGGTGAGCTTGATGCATGTATACCTCCGTAACATCTGTGGTATATCAGCGGTTGTGTGTACGTGACAACTATCCCTTGTCATTCTGTCCCAGATATTTGCAGTCATTGTGGTCCTGTTGTTGGGATAGCCTGTTTGCCAGTGGTTGCCACATATTCAGATGGGAATTGATTGTTTGACACTTGTAGAACACACAGCGGTGTTTAGGGCACGACCGGACGGTCAGTACTGGGGTAGCACATACGTATTTCCACGATACATACCTATTGCTGTGTGACTTTGCCGACGTATCTTATTGCAATTAACATATCAGTGTCGTACATACAGGCATGACTATTACAAACGTCCTTTCCATTTCATATGGGGTATATTCCTTTGCTACCATCTGGGACGTATTCACTTTGTATCGTCGCGACACACATAGCCAGGGTGGGGCTGTCACTACTACTTTGGGACTAGTAGTGTACATATGCCTGAGGCTAGTTTACCGCATGCCTACACCTAATATTCCGCTCTGCCTCTAACGTGACACCAACATACACATGTTGCAGACACACACACATTACACTCACAGCACACACGGCACCCTCAGCCACACACATACCACGGCACTCACGGGACGGTTGCACACAGTACCTACGTGGACCGCAACACCGCGGCGTGTCTACCTCTCCTTCATATCATCATACTATTACACGCGCATGTACTGTTACAGTACTGTGGTCTGGGATCTTTCAGCATGGTTATGCATATCGGTATGTTACCCGTCCATGGTTGGCGGTATCCTCTTATGTTGAACCTCCCGGATGTTCAGGTTGTCGTTCACTATGTATACTATGTACAGATATCGGGTTACATCTCAGTCACCTTATATCCCTCTGATTCCTGTCTTAACTGTCGTATATATATGTATATGTACATATATTTCTATATATATATGTAATATATATCTATCTACATATATATATATATATATATATATATATATATATATATATATATATATATATATATATATATATGTATATGTATACTATCTTGCGAACGTGGCAGGCATACAGCAACGCCGTATGCTGTAGGACCCACGCACTGTTCAGGTGTTGGCTTACATGCTCCACTGGCTGTTGGGTGTACAGTGTTTGGGGCTGCCTATGTTGGAGTCACACATGAGGCCACCCATACAGTACACTTTACAGGTGGTCATGTTTGTGTGCGTCCATTTCACTGTGTGTGCAGGTAGGGAGGTTTCAGTCCATGGGGCCTACGCTGTCAGAGTATGTGCTATATGTTCCCTCTTTGCCAAGGTGTAGGCATATTGGGTACGCCCATCTGCCTACTGGGGCTGGCACAGTGTGTTCCTGGTCTGGAACCCTCTGTGCCTGGACTGGCCTTGGCAGTTGTGGTGGGCTTTGTGGCCCTTCACCATTATGTCCCTGCAGCAGCTGCTTCCGCAGGATCATATTATGTAGCATGGCACATACTATGAATATGTGGGCACATGTGCCTGGAGAGTACTGCAAGGCTCCACCAGATGTATCCAAGCACCGGAACCATGATTTCAGCATCCCGAACACACGCTCTATGATTATTCTGGTTTGTGCGTGTGCCTCATTATGGCGTTCTTGCATGTGTGTGTGTGCATTTCTGATGGGAGTCATCATCCACGGCTCCAGTGCATAGCCAGCATCCCCCACGAGATGGCCTTGTGGGATGTCCCCCCTGGCAAATACCTGATACAGCTGTGAGGCATGCCAGATATGGGAGTCGTGGTAGCTTCCAGGGCTGCCAGCACACACATCCATGATAATGCCCTGAGCATTGCACACGACCTGGCAATTGATGGAGGGGAATCCCTTGCGGTTTATGTAGCGTCTACCCTGCTCGCCAGGTGGTGACTTGATTTGTATGTGCGTACAGTCTATCGCACCCAGTACCTCCGGGTATTGTGCCACACGGTGGAAGTGGCGCATATTGCTAGCCAAATCCTCCTGAGATCTGGGGAAGTATATATGCTCATTGGCATGTGGTAACATGGCATCCAGGAACTGGTGTAGTACCCTGGATGCTGATGCCTGTGAGATGCCCATTATATCTCCAGTTGGCCTTTGAAAGGTACCTGTGGCCAGTATTCACAAGCTTACACATACCTTTGTGTCCACTGGGATGGGTTCCCCTCTGTTGTTTCTTGTTCTCAGGCGTGGCCGGCACAGCTCCACTATTTGCTGTAACGTGTCCCTGTCCACCCTGTAATGCTCTACTATCTCCAGGTCTTGTAGCCCCTGGTAGGTTACCCTTGGTCTGAACACTCTCCTTCTCCTCCGAGGCCTACGGTGGTTGTCGGCATCCTCCTCCACAACACCGTCTGTCTCTAGCACATGCTGATGGATCACAGCCACGGCAACACCCAACATGTACATTTTAAAAGTTCCCCATGTGTTTACACCTATGGTGCGGCGTTTGGGAATACGCGGCTGTGTGTTGTGTGCATTCACCCTTTATACTATTGTACTGTGCACACCGATGATGTCATAGGGTGTGTTTGTATGGCCGTATCTGGGGGTTATCTTCCGTGTTTTACCGATGGAACTACAACGCTGTTGCCTTTGGTGTTGCATTACTCTTGCCTGTCATGGATTACCTTTTGACCTTCCCTTACTATTTCTGCACGTTGTACCTACTATTTTCTGGCATGCGTCCTGCAGAGCACTGTCATTTGTACTTTCTGGAACATGGCATATCATGCGTTTTGTGTGCTGCCGCCGTTGTGCTGCCTGTCTGCTTTGCTCTGCTGTGTCAGGTCTTCTATCTTTGCAATCTGCCACCTCCCCTACTTTCTTTGCATTCATATGCCTCCCCTATCCCGTTTTGCAGGTTTCTGCATGCAGAGTTGTCAGCTGCCGCCGATTGGCCTTCGTGGGTTGATTAGTGTTGATTGCTCATTAGTACTCCAATTACACTTCTTGCGCATTGGCTCATATGCGTAACATCACCTTCCTGTTTCCGATGTTGTTTGCGGGCGGGCCACATGACTAGGTTAAGGGAACATAGTCATCCTCGCACATGCACTTGCGCGCATTGTGTGCTCTCAGCTGAACTATTACCCCACACCCCGGTCCTGCAGCTGTGATTTGCATGTACAGCCCAGGTTTGCTGTGCTCCAATGTGCTTACTGCTACGTGGCACACCCTCTGCAGATGACATGTATTCCCTCTAGCCACTCCTCGTGTATTACCGCTCCCTTGGTACAACCTCGCGGGATTTGCGATTCAGTATTATCTGCCTCATTTGCATGGCATTGACTACTAATTCATAGTTACCACGCCGAGACACTGCCGCGAGTCCTTGGCAACCCTTGCACCGTGGTTGTGGCTTCCATGCATACCATGGTGTATTATGCTGTGACCTGATGTCTATTACGATGCTGTTTTATAACATTGTATATTATTTCATTGTTGCACCTTCCGCAACATGTCCTGCAGTTCTGATGTGAGTTCTGTGGACATGCCATTTAAGTTGTTATTTACGTGTTGTGCATGTTTTCTTTTGCCATTCTCTGTGTATTTCGCCATTGGCGTATGGTAACAGTGTGATACCTGGGACTGACACTCTTCCATTACTCCTATGTTATGTTTGGGAAAATGTAAACCGTTTTTTTTTGGTTTACATTGCCGTGGGCTTATGCTACGTCTGCGCCACTTCGTGAATCGCTATATGCCTTCATTTGCATGGTGCAACGCCGCACATGGGCTGTTTAGCATACCTACCCCGGGGGCAGATCCGCGACGCCGGTAGTGCATGTGGGATTGGATCGTACCTGAATTGCTCGGCGGCCATATTTGGCATTGTAACGCCTACGCTATGCGTGCGCCTGGCGCAAGGTTCATGAATCCCGGGGATAGTTTAATATCACCATTGTTTTTTTGTGTTTCTATCTTTGCCTACCATTTTAGTATTACAAACTACCATTGTTAGTAGTTTTTTCTTTCCTTGCCTTACTAATCTAGAAGAACAAGTGAAAAAGAAAACTTTTCTGCCTTATTCTTCTTGCTGTTTACCATATTGCCAGAAAAACCTTCCAGTTAAGTCATGCCCATGAGTCTTGCACCTCTTGTCTGGACTCTGCTTATTTGAAAGTTCTTTGTGAGATTTGTAAATCTCTGAATCCAAAGGCTTCAGTAGACTGGAAAATGAAATAATTCTGAAGGACTTCTCCTGAAACCTTTACAGAATCATGGGCTGGAGCTCAGTCCTCCAAGGCAGGGCAAAAAAAGTTGATAAAAATCAGTCCATGAGCAGTCTGAGACTTGCACTATTTCTTTGGATCCAACAAGGAACCGAACCAAAAGATTTTGAAAGGCTTAGATCTCAGACCTCAGATCCAACTGTCTGTGATGGCCTGCCTCATTGGATCTGCTTCTTTCTGAGTCAAAATAACTCCCCTAGACCGATTATGCATCCTGTCAGGACCCAGTCCCCTCTGGGCAACCTTCCCACTCTTTAGAGAGCCACCAGCATTCTTGAACTCCCTCCTAAGCTTTTTCACTTTCTTCCAGGAGTCTTACAGAGGCAGATGTATATAAGATGATGAGTAAATTTCTCTAGGCACAGATACAGATGGAGTTCTCCTGTTTCTACTTCAGGTCTGCTACCACCCTTGGATCTGCCATCCCAGATGTCAGTGTGCCACGAGCTGTATCACTGTACTGCACAGGGAAAGTCAGCCCAAAGTCTCCTGGCCGCCCAACATGGTATCGTTATTTCTTCTGATACTTATCTGGCCCACTTACTGAAGAAGTCCTAGGAAGTGAAAGTGCAAGAGGAGGCACTTAGACTCAGCAGTCAACACAGAAGATATTGATTTCAGTGAAGGGAAAGGTCCCAAGATCACCATCTGATGAGTTCTCTTTGAAGAAATTTTGGTGGGTGTACTGGTAACCTTCTCTTCCTGACTCCCACTGATGAGTCATTGAAATGACCTGTCAAGTGGTGTGGAAGGAACCTGATTTTATTGTGCTGATCCCCAAGAGACAACATAGGATCTTTTCAAACCAAAGGGGAAAGAATTTTGGAGCAAAGGAGTATCATGCTATGGTGGAGCCATGCACAAAGAAGAAACTCATAGAGCAGAGTTCATCTGTTCATCCCCAAAAAGAGTCTAGGGTGATGGAGAGATTACTGAACATGTTTACAATTCAGTGACTTTCAGATTTAGATCTCTGAGCTATTTGACACACTTCACCAAATTCAGAGGATTTGATTAAAAACTCCAAATTCTCTAGAGCAGTAACTGCTGAGGCACAGACTTTTGTTGCATCACAGCTGGCTACCACAGACAATTACTAATTCCCATGAGGCTTGTTTCACATGCAAGTGAAGGTACCTGTAGGGCAGCAGGTTCAGGCATTTCCATTAGGAGACATTCCTGGATGAGCCGGTGTTATTTTGCGGAGCCCTTCAAATCCTCCTTTGTCAATGCTTCATCTGACAGAAGTTCCTTGCTTGGCCCTAAGGTAGGTATAGGTTTTGTGACTCCTCAAAGAACTTACTGTAGGAATCAACAAGGTGGTCCAAAGATGTGGCTCAGAAGTCCCACGGTCCTGTCCAAGATACATATTGAGATAGTTCCCCTGGGGACAGAGGAGGAGCTGTAACAGAAGATACTACCCATGTATCAGAGGAGGCTCACAAAACCAGTGGTCCAGTGATTCCTTTTCTGATAGACCATATCAGCACTCCTGAAAGGAGGCCTGACTGTCCACCTCTGGAGGCATTCAGGAGTCATGTATCCCTGCACCAGAAAATGTAGCTAGACATTACAGAAGATATATGGATCCAGAAGATTATTTCTAGAAGTTATGTAATTCCCTTATCCATACACCCTTGACTGACAACACAATAAATAAATAATTAAATAAATGCATTCCTTGCACGAGAAGGAATGCGTTACACAGCCTGTACAGCTGCAGCTGCTCGTCCGTAGATTATAGTTGCAGCGGCTGTGCTTTTCAGGCACTTTGCACTACGGCAAAGTGCTGATGCAGCCGGTTGGTTTCGGTGATGTAGCTCGCAGGCAAATGTCTCGCGAGCTACACGCCGGAATCCTATGTTCACCCTTGTTTTCAAATTTATCAAAGAAGATTGACAGATTAATGGACTGGTTAATGTTAGATTCTGACACCACCTTAGGAAGGAAAGAAACATTGGTATGATATGTAAATCTAGCCTTATGAAAATTCAAATAGGGAGGTTAAAAGAAAAAAGTTTGAAGTTCTGAAATTCTCTTAGCCAAGGTAATAACCACTAGAAAGATAGTTTCCAGGTCAGGACATTAAGATCACATTTAGATTCTTGCTCAAAAGGGGAATGCGTGAAGGTCTGCAGTATAAAATTTAAATCCCAAGTTATAGAAGGGTCTTTATATAGAGGTCTGAGAAGGAAGATGGCTCTCAAAAAGGCTTTTCACAGCTTAGGTGAAGGGAAGGAGGAATTCTCAAATCCAATTGGAAGAATAGAGACTGGTACAAATTGAACTCTAATCATTGAAGAGATAGGCCCCTCATTAAACATTTCTGCCAAAAATTCAAGAACAATCTGTATAGGAGCTGAGAAGGGGTCCATGTGTTTCTGCTGTGCCCCCCAAAAAATAATATTTTCCATGTACTTCTGTAAAGTGTTGT
>NW_025052961.1:0-9443 GCF_019279795.1 Protopterus annectens | reverse complement strand
TTTTACTTTTAAAATTTTGCCCCCCTACTTCAATACTGGAAAGGTTTTGCTGCCCCAATTTTCCTTTTTAGGCAACCCAAAGGTTAAAGGGGGTTCTGGCTTCGGTGGGGAAAACCCCCCACCAAAACCCCCTGGTTTTCCACCCAAAAATTTTTTTTGTCCCTTGAGCAGAGACAGAAGTGATCCCAGGGTGAATTTCCTATTTCCCATCCAATCATCAGATTTTCTTGAAGAGTGCTAATGAGAGCTTTGTTTGATAGTATTTGAGTGTGAAGTCTCTGGGACAGGAATCTATCCTCGACATGTTCTGTTTATAGTGTGACAAGGTTTAGGTCCCTGCGTGTAGGTTCATAGGTTCCTAGGTAGGCACTAGGCTATCTGCCCAGGGCATTTATAAGCCAGCCAGAATGTGTTGGCTTTCACCTCCCTTTAAATTAGTTTCCTGGGCCTCTGTCTAGCAGGGCCACTGAAGTGATCCCAGGGTAAATTTACAGTTTCCCATCCACTCACAAAATTCCTCTTGAAGAGAGTCTGGAGGGGCTCTGCCTAACATCAACTGGGATTCTGTTCCAGAGTGAGGGAAGTCTCTGGGACAGGAATCTACCCCTCCAGCACATCCTGTTTATTGCTTTGCTGAGGTTTAATTCACTGGAGTGTGTGGCTCTAAGAGATTTCTTTTTTCTTTAGGTGGAGCATGTCCATTAATTCCGGGTTGGACATGGCCTTATACATCAGGCATAGATCACCTCTGTGCAGGCAGTAAGCAACCAAGTAGAGCTGTAGTTTCTTTAGTCAAGCTGCATAGGGCATCTCTTTGAGGCCCATGATCCTCTTGGTGAGGTACTTCTGTGGTCTTACCAGCTGTTGCATGTGCCAATTGCAGTACATACCAAATGGGGCATGTACTCTATTATGGGCCTAATGAATGATGAGTAGAGGGCACAATGACTCCTCTTGCTCTAGAGGTGAACCCTTTGTGATTAGGTGGGCTACATAGAAGGAATATCTAACCACTTTGGCAATGTGATTATCAAAAGAGAGGTTACTATCTACCTGGGTCCCCAGGTCCCTAATTACATTTTCCATATATAGTGGATTACCACCTATGTGGTAATTTGTGGGCACTTTGTTTTTTTCCAAAGGGGTTGACTATGCATTTTTGGCATTCAGCTTGAGGCCATGGTTTTGACACCACGTATCTGTCTCTGTAAGACTCTTCTGGAGGATGTCTGTATCAGCCAGAGTTTCTGTTATGGCCCCAGTTTGCAGTCATCTGAACTTGGTCAGCCATAGTCCTCCAGTGCTTGCCTGTACCTCAGAGAAGTATATACTGAACAGGAGGGGTCCCAGGACCGAGACCTGTGGGATGCCACTTGTGACTGGTTTAGAGTCTGACATGGCACCCACAACTCTGACTATGTGTGTTCTATCAGTGGGCCAGTTTGGCCAACCATCTCGGGACAAAGGGGGTTAATGTTCAAGCTGGTAAGCTTGTCTATGATGCCAGAGTGGGGAATGGTGTTGAAGGCCTTAGTGAGGTCCAGGTAGGCTGTGTGGACTACCTTCCCTTCATCTATGGCCTTGGTAACTGTTTCAAAGAAGTCAACTAGGTTTAGGAGGCAGGATCTGCCTTTAACAAAGCCAAATTGGGTAGGGTCCAGTGTCTGGAGGTTCCCAATGTCTCTGTTTGAGTTCCATGATAATTTGCTCCATAGCTTTGCAGACCAGGCTGGTCAGGCTTATAGGGCGATAGTTCCCAGGTTCTGTTGTGGCACCACCTTTGTGGAGCAGGATGACTGTTGCTGTACGCCATTCTTTGGGTACATAGCCTGTGGTAAGGCTGAGTCTGAACAGTGAATTTAGGTGAGGGTTTAGTTCCTTTTGGAGCTTGTGTAAGATGCAGCCTGGGACACCATCCGGTCCCATTGATGCTGTGTTCTTAGCTTTGGAGAGGGCTGTTTTTACCTGCATGTCTGTGATGTCTGGGGCTCTGCATTCTTCTGGGATGGACACAGGCCCTTTTGGGGGTGGGGGGGTGAAGTTTGCACTAAACTTGTCCACCAGGATGTTGGCAATGTCAGTTGGTTCAGTGTATTTTTTGCCATTTTGCAGTAGCTCAAAGCATATCTGAGAGTTGCCACCTAAATGTTTGATATAGCTAAAGAAGGCTTTGTGGTTATCTTTAGATTCCTTGGCAATTTTTCTTTAGAAACTGGCCTTGGATGATTTTATGAGCGATCATAGTTTCTTGCTAATAATGATCAGTGATGCCTTTCCTTTTTGGAATTTTGCTCTCATGTAGCAGTTTCCTTCTTCTGCTGTATAGCTTATTTATGGCCAAGGACCACCAGACTGGTTTCCTCTTTTTGGAGGAGTGAGTCTTGGTTTTATTCAGGATGGCTTGATCCATGCATCCCTGTAGATGCTCATATAATGCACTTGTAAAGGATTCTGCGGATTGGATAGCATTATCCTGTAGCAAGGGGGCTTTGAAACTTTCCACTTCGGTCTTGAGAAGTGTGAAAAGTTTTTCACAGTGGTTTCCTTGACTGGGGGTTGGTATGTGGATGTCCAGTGTGATTACTTTATGATCTGTTCTTAACAGCAGGGTTTACCTCTGGCGTGGAACACTGATCCCCATGTTGGTGATGATCAGGTCCAGTATGTTGTCACCTCTAGTGGGCATGGTGACCAGCTGTTCCAGGGCATTTGAGTTTATAAACTCTAGGAAGCATTGGTCAAAGGAGTTTGTACTTGAGTAATTCTCCCAGCCAATGTTTGGGTAGTTGGAATCTCCTAATATCATGTTTTTGGTAGGGCCTTTATGTTTTCCAGTGTTCTCAGGAATGCTGAGTGAGGGTCCTGAGACAAGATAGGTGATCTGTAGCAGGCTATGATCTGATAAGCAGCTTTGCCCACTGTTAGTTGCACTTGGATGGTCTGAGGCCTTGCTGTGCCACTAACCTGGAGGTGTGGGTATCCTTTATGAAAATGGATACAACCCCTCCTTTTGTATTTCGGTCTGGATTTTGGGGCCAAAGCTTGGAGAGATTGGGATTAAAGTTGGAGTGTTTTGAGATGGTCTGTGTAGGGCATGTATTTGAGGCTGCTAATCCTCTTTGTGAGGTATTTCTGTGGGCTTTCCAGATGTTGTAGATGTCTTGTGAGGTACATACCAAAAGGGGCGTTATACTCTATAATGGATCTAATGAGTGATGAGTAAAGGGGAAAAATTACCTCTTTTTTTTTTCTGCATGAGAAACCTTTTGTGATGAGGTGTGTCATGTAGAAGGATTTCCTGACTACTGTGGCGATGTGATTATCAAAGGAGAGTCTACTGACCACCTGTGTCACAAGGTCTCTTATCACACTTTCAGTGTTAAGTATACTACCGCCTATGTTGTAGTTCATGGGTACAGAGTTTTTACCAAAGGGCATGACAATGCACTTTTTGGCACTGAGCTTGAGGCCATGGCTATGACACCAGGCATCTGTCTCAGTGAGGCCCTTTTGTAGGATGTCCACATTGTTAGTAGCTTCGATTATGGCTCCTAGTTTGCAGTCATCTGGGAACTTCATTAGCCAAAGACCTTCTGTGTTAGCCTGTACTTCAGTGAAGTAGATACCAAACAGGACAGGACACAGGATTGAACCCTGTGGTACTCCACTTGTCACTGGTCTGAAGTCGGACTTGGAGTCTGCTACTTTCACAGTGTGGGTTCTGTCAGTGAACCAGTTGGCAACCCATCTTGTGACATAGGGATTTATACCTAGTTTAGTGAGTTTATCTAAAATTCCAGAGGGGGGGATGGTGTAAAAGGCCTTGGCAAGATCAAGATAGGTTGGGTGAACCACCTTCCCCTCGTCTACGGTTTTGGTGACTGCTTCAAGAAGTCTATCAGGTTTAGGAGACATGATCTGCCTTTACAAACCCAAATGGTTGTGGTCCAGAGTTTGGAGATTACCAATGTCTTTGTTTATAAGTTCCATGATGATAGTTCCATGGCCTTGCAGACCAGGCTCATCAGGCTAATGGGGTACTAGTTCCGGGTCCGTGGTGGCTCCCCTTGTGTAGTGGGAAAACCCTTGTTGTGCCCATTCAGCGGGCACAAAGCTTGAGGTGAGGCTATGACTGAACATGGTACTTAGGTGTGATGCCAGTTCGTTCTGTAGTTCATGTAGAACGCAGCCTGGGATGTTATCTGGTCCCATGGATGCTGCGTTCCTGGGTTTGGGGAGTGTTTTTTACCTGAGCAGCCATGATGACAGCAACTTTGCATTCTTCCGGTATAGAGATGGGCTCTTTCATGGGTGAGAGGGGGTAAAGTTAGCACTGATCCTATCTGCCAGGATGTTGGCAATATCAGTTGGGTCTGTATATTTAGTGCCATTGTGCAGATCTGAGTGTTGCCATTGAGATTCTTGACATAGCTATAGAATGCTTTGTGGTTGTCTTTAGAATCAGTGGCAATTTTGTTTTCATAACTAGCTTTGGAGGATTTTATCAGGGATCGCAGCTTCTTACTGAGGCTGACCAGGGAGCTCCTCCACTCATGGGTTTTACCCTCTTTTTCAACAGTTTCTTCCTTCTGTTGTGCAGTTTGTTTATGGCAGGGGACCACCAGATTGGCTTCCTTTTCTTGGAGGATAGTGTCTTGGTTCTGTTTGGGATAGCACAATCCATGCACTCATGTAAGTGCTTATAAAGTGCAATTGTGTAGGATTCAGTAGTCGTAACTGTATTGTCCATCTGCATGGGTGTCCTGAAGTTCACCACTTCTGTCTTAAGAATCATGAAGTTGTCTTTGGAGATATTTTTAACATGGTTTCCTTAATGGGGGGTGGGGGCAGAATGTGGATATGTAGGGTAATTAGCTTATGGTCAGATCGGACCAATGAGGCATTGACTTCAGGTGTGGAACACCGGTCACTCAGGACAAACCAAACCCCGTAACCAACACAAATAACCACAAAGTGAGCTAAATGCTACTCATTGCCAGAAGTCTCAGCCTCCAGATGCACACACTCATGGCACTTCTCAGTATGGAGAATATTGATATCTGTGCAGTAACAGAAACCTAGTTCAAGGCTCCAGAGAGCACACCAGCACTACCAGGATACTACTCATTCCATACCTTCCAGCATCAGAACCTGGATCATAGCACATAGGGTGGGGATGTATCCATATTCATCAAGGATACCTACACCTCTCTACATGCTCTCTACAGGATATGTACCCATAGAATGTTGCACAGCAATGTTCTTCCCACTCCACAGGGGTGGGGCCACAAAAGACCCTTGGCATTCACGCTCTATGAACCTGATGAGTCTGATCTGCAAGGCAATGGAGCCAATCATAATGGAAGTCAACAATAAAGACATTGGGAACCTTCACACAGTTGAGCACACCCAGTTTGGCTTCATCAAATGCAGATCACGCCTCCTGAACTGGGTGGATTTCTTTGAGACAGTTACCCAGGCTACAGATGATTGAAATGAGCTCCACACAGCCTACCTATACCTTGCTAAGGCCTTTGACACCATTCCCCAGTCAGGTATCATAGATGAACTCACCAACCTGGGCATGAATCCATACATCACAAGATGGATTGCAAACTGGCTCACAGATAGATCCCACAAATTAAGAGTTGCTGGCTACATGTCAGACTCTACACCAGTAACAACTGGTGTCCCCCAGGGTTCAGTCCTGGGGTCCCTCCTGTTTGGTATAGACTTCTCAAAAGTACATGCCAACACAGGAGGGTTGTGGTTGACTAAGTTTGCTGGGAACTGTAAGGTGTTTGCCATAATAGATTCCCCTGGATGACACAAATATTCTCCAGAAGGGACTCTATGAGACAGATGTGTGGTGTCAGAATCATGGCCTCAAGTTAAATGTGGAAGAATGCATAGTAATCCCCTTTGGTAGTACCCACAAACTACCACATAGGTGTTACACCCTTAAAACTGACAAGATAATAAGGGATCTGGGGACACAAGTAGATAGTCATCTTTCCTTTGACAACCATGTTGCCAAAGTGATTGGGAAATCCTATGTGGCCCACCTAATCAACAAAGGGTTTGCATCTGGATCAAAAGAGGTAGTGGTAGCCCTCTACTCTTAAGTCATCAGACCCATCATTGAGTACAATGCACCATTTTGGATGTACTCAGCTAAGCATATCCAGCAGCTGTAGATACCACAGAGGTACCTCACCAAGAGGATTACTGGCCTCAAACAGTTGTGTTATGCAACACAACTGGTAAAACTAAATCTGTTCTCCGTTGCATACCACCTACTCAGAGGCACACTCTGCCTAACATACAGAGCCATGTCCAACACATAACTGTTGAACATGCTCCATCTATGGATAACAAAACAGAGTTGCACTACACACTCCAGGGATATGAACCTCATCACAACAATGAATACAACATGCTGGTGGGATAGAGTACCATCCCAGACACTTGCCTTACTGTGGAACAGAGTCCCAATGTACATCAGACAGAGCCCCTCGCTGACACTCTTCAATAGGAACCTTGATGAGTGGATGGGAAACAGACAATTCACGCCAGGCATCACATTAGCAGCCCCACTAGAAAGGGGCTTAGGGTACTAACTATTAGAACTAGGGCTTGGGAGACTACCCAATGGGGTGGTGAAAGCTGCACAACTTGCCTAGGCTAATATATGCCTTTGTGAAGATAGGTTCATACCTATGAACCTATGTGACAGGTACATGTCTACAGATAGTAGATGTGTACTTCATTGTACAGTCATGTTGTACAGCAGGCATATAGACCACATACACTGTAATGCTTACAGATACTGGTGGCTGTTATGTACAGTGGGTGAGATGTGCACCTCATGTCTTTTGTGCCATTGGGATGTGTGCTGGGTGGGACAATCCTGGATGGCTCCCTGTCATGGTCACCCTCTTACATCTCTGCCCATCCATCTTTGGCTTATTATACTGTGTTCCCCCTACATATATATAGAGGTACATAGGTATGTAATAGGCTATCTGCCTGAAGGCATATATTAGTATGGCCAGAGTGTGCAGCTATCACCACACATGGGGTTAGTTCCCTAGGCCTCTGTGTAGTAGAGCTGATGAAGTGATCCATGGTGTGACAGTTCAGTTTCACATACACTCATCAAGGCTCCTCTGGAAGAGTGTCAGTTAGGGACTCAGCTTAATGTAGGTTGGGAGCCTGTTCCAAAGCAAGGGAAGTCTGTGAGTTAGTAATATATCCCTCCAACATGTTCTATTTATTGTTGTGATGATGATATCCCTAGAGCATGTGGCACAGTGAGCTTGGGTTTACTTCAGATAGCATGTACATCAGTTCTGCATTGGACATGGACCTGTCTGTTGGGCAGAGATTGCCTGAGTAGACAGTATGCAACAGAGTACAGATTGAGTTAAATTCAGTCTTGTTGCATGGGGCAACTGTTTGAGGTTGTGTCTTGTTTAGTACTGATGCATTTTCCAGCACACAGGGCACCTAGTCAATTCATCACAAGTGTGCCGTAATGCTCTCTGATGTCTGATGACTGATGGTAGAGAACCTCCTTGACCTACATACGAACCTTAGCAATTTGTGAAACCATAGCATGATTTACGTTACTAACCACTTTTGTAGATGTGTTTCTGGAAGTAGTGATATTTATCCACGTGTCCATAGGCCACTTGTGCCACCTCCATATTTAGGGGTGTTGGCTTGCCTATGTAGTATTTCTTTATGACTGTAGCTCGAAGATGCCATTTTGACACCACATCATCTGACTGAGACCCTTTTAAGGATGTCTCTGTTGTCCCCAAACATCGATTATGACAACCTTTTGCAGTCATCCACGACTTTGCTAAATATAGCCCTCATGTGTTTGACTGTATTTCTGAAAAGTATACACCAGACAGGAGGGGTCCCAGGACTGAGCCATGGGGGACAGCAGTTGTTACCAGCTTGAACAGGAGACCACAATTCTTACCTTGTGGGATCTATCTGTGCCCCAGTTGGCAATCCATCAGATGACATACGTGTTTATGCACAGGTTGTTGATTTTGTGGATGTGACATATGTGGGGGATGTTGGAAAAGGGCTTTTCAAGGTCTATGTAGGCCGTGTGGAGCTCATTTCATTGATGTATGTCCTGGGTGACTGCCTTGAAAACTGTCTAGCAGGTTTAGGAACCATGATCTGCCCCTGACCAAACCAAAATGGGTAGGGTTGGGTGTTTGTAGGCTCCCAATAGCTCTGTTTATGAGTTCCATAATGATGGACTCCATGGCCTTGCAGATCAGGCTTATTAGGCTTATAAGACTATAGTTCCCATGGTCTGTTGTGCACCAACACTTGTGGAGTGTGCCAAACATTGCTGTAACCCATTCAACAGTTTCATATCCTGTACAGAGGGTGAGTCTCAACAGACTGTTCAGGTGCAGGGTCTGTTTGTTTTGGAGTTCACATATGACACAGCCAGGGAAGCCATGACATCCCATAGACACTGTGTTTTTAGATTTGAATAGAGCTGTTTTACCATTGTATATGTGATTTCTGGGTTTTCACAATCTCCAGGTATGGTAATGGGCTCTTTTGTCAGTGAGAGGGGGGGGGTAAATATGTATGAACCTGTCTGACAAGATGTTGGCAATGTCAGTCATGTATTCATTTACACTTTGCACTGACTCAGAACATATGAGTTTACATTGATATTTATGACATAGCTAAAGAAAGCTTCATGGTTCTCGATGGACTCTTTGGCAATATCTTTGCCAGAACATGGCTTGGATAATGTTAGGAGTGCTCATTGTTTCTTGATGATACTGATCGGAGATTTATTGATCTTCTTTGCATTTTTACTTTCTTTGAACAACTTAAGTGCTTGTAGTACATAGTTTGATTATGACAGGGGTCCAATATATTTTATGGGTCTGTTTTCATATCACTGTGTGCGCAAGGCAGGATTGGTGAATAGTGAGAAGTGTCTGGAGTAAGAACTGCAACTGCCAGATATGTGTGGCCCACTGCTGTACTCAGACATGGCCTAAGTGTGTGAGCATGCCCAGTATGACCTTTCAGTATGTTGTTGACTGACATTTGCTTCGTTTGTGTGTGAGCATGCCCAGCATGACCTTTCAGTATGTTGTTGACTGAGATTTTTTTGTGAGCATGCTCAGTATGACCTTTCAGTATGTTGCTGACTGAAATTTGCTAAATGTGTTTATGTGAGCATGCCCACTATGGGCATATATACTATATGTGTGAAAAATCAAGTTGGTTTTACTTCAGGGCTCACCTTTGTGTTGTACATCGACAGGAAGCATGCAGCTGTGACCTGCAGGGCTTCCATGAGTCAATTTGCATAGACTTATCAACATTTCTACATACAGGGGACAGCTATTATTTGTACATTTCTACCAGGCACACCTTCACATTGT
>NW_025052960.1:0-9150 GCF_019279795.1 Protopterus annectens | reverse complement strand
CAGTTGTTAATGTCAGGTACAGGATATTGTGGGGGAACTACTCAGGCCTCAAACCATTACCCTACAGCCACTACAATTGGGAGTCCATGTGCTATGGCAGAACCACTCACCACAGCCACAAGGGGGAATACATATTGCACCTGACCATCTGCAACATGGGTACTCACTGTTCCACACCAGAGGTAGACCACCATTGTTGATATCTGACCATATCCACCTTTCCCTGGACATCCATATCCCATCCCCACCCCCAGGCAAGGTTGTCACTGCAAACAAAGTGTATTTATCAAAGCATACTTTACACCTGTGAAGACTGGGGTGGAAGACTTCAAAGGACCCATGCTGGGGGAGTATACAGGCCACTCTGCATAATCCTTGACAATTGCATTCTATGAGCATGTGGAAGGTTTGCATTGATCATGCTATCCCAAATATACCCATGACTCTTCCACAACAGGACACCTGTCAGGTGTACACCAGCCATATATGAGCTGTCCAACAGACAGAGTGAGCTAATACATTGCAGAGCAGTAGCCCACAGAGGGAGGACATCTCTGAACAGTACTGGCATGACACTTCAGTCCCTCATAATCATCACGACAAAGTGTTGACAGTGAAATTGTCCAGACAATGCAGATAAGGCACCCCTCAGTCTGTTATTGATGCCCACTTACTGTTTGAGGTTCTCACCAACCCTCTTCCAGCACACACCAAGAACATGGATGTGGCTTAGCAAATTCAACCCCTGGGATCTCCACTGTGTCCCTGCTTGATGGAGCACAGCCCCTAGCCTCACACGGTGCCTTATGTGACCTACTTTACAGTGACACAGTAGCCTACTGTACGGGGAAAGGCAACGCCAAGCACACTCTGGCTAAGCTGTCATTCCCTAGGGCAAACAGCCTAGTGTTGACCTCTACACCCATATTTTTAATTGTCAGATGCACAATATTTGTTGCTGATAGACTGTTTGCAGGTCTTTATTGCCATAGCATTCCCTGTTTCTATGAACAACTTGTGTATCTGTGGAAGATGTTTGAATATGGGAGGATCCACTATATCACTTATGTCTCTGTAGTCATTTAACTGTGTGCACTGGGCAGATTGCTGTAATGTGGTTGGTTCCTGGAATAACACTAAAAATACCAGATATGTGTGGCCAACTGCTAAACTGAGATTTGGCCTAAGTGTGTGAGCATGCCCAGTTCAGCCTTTCCATGGCATGTTGTCTGACATATGTCTCATTTATCAAAGTGAGCATGCCCAGTGTGAGCTTTCCATATGTTGAACTCTGCAGCCCACCACATTTGTGGATGAGTGTGAACTTCAACAATATCTCACGTTTATGGTTGTGTGTTGTGTGTCATGTTGTGTACTTACTGTCCAACTGCTTTGTGTCTGAACACAACAGGGATTATACTGTGCCTGCAGGGTTTGCAAGGGATACTTTGCATACAGTTGTCAACATCCTTTCATACTGAATTAACACTGTAGTACCGTACAGTGTACTGGTTCAGTACTTTCACTGTGGTGGACAGTATCCTGGGCTTTAGTCCTATCACTGCTTTACATTTTCATAGTGAGCACAACAGACTGGTTGGGGGCCAGTTGTGCACATCTGACCAAGTTGCATTATGTTCAGATATAAACTACTTAAACCAGGCTTGTCCAACATTGGTAGTGTATTCCACAACATAGGTGTACATTGGCAAACACTGGCAATGTGCCCTAGGCCATTTCTAATGCTAGTCGGAGAGTGTGTTTGTCCTTCGACACACATTGTAACTGGAGTTTGCCATGACATATGTCATGGTTAGTATACTGTGCCTCCGTCTACCTGACATAAAAGTTACCCAGGGTAAACCTACCATCTCCCATCCACTCATCAAGATTCCTCTTGAGGGAGTCGATGAGTGACTCTCTGGCTAACCTGTACTGGGAGTTTATTCAAGAGTGGGGGTGGCTTCTGTGTTATGGATCATTCAGTACAGCTTGTCCTATGTATGTCAGTGCTGGGGTTCAGGTCTCTCATGTGCATAGCTCACTGCCATTCAGATTGTACAAGGTGCAGCATGTTCATTGATTCCAGCTTGGACATGGCTTTATACATCAGGCACAGCTTGCCTCTGGGTGGGCAGTATGGCAGTGTGTGGAGCTGCAGTTTGTTTAATCAGGCAACACATGGCATCTGTTCAAGCTCTTTGATACTCCTGGTGAGGTACTTTTGGGGACTTTCCAGTTGATGGAGGTGTCTGCTGAGGTATATCCCACAGGGGCTTGTGTAGTCAATTGTAACGCTGATGAATGACCTCCCCTGATCGAGATCTGACAACCTTCATGATTAGGTGGGTATATGGTATGTTTCTGTAACCACTACAGCCACATGCTTGTCCAATGCAGGATATATATCAACTTGTGTCCCCAGGTCTCTTATTACATGTTAAGTACTTAATGGGTTAACACCTATGTGGTAATTGGTGGGCACTTACTGTATATCCACAGGGGTTGACTATACACTTTTCTGCAATTAGCTTGCTAAAATGGCTATGGCACCAGTTGTCTGTTTCTATGTGGCCCTTTTGTGGGATGCTTGTGTCAGCTGGAGGGTCAGATATGGTGGCCAGTTTGTAGTCCTCTGCAAACTTTTTCAGACACAGTCCTTCCATGTTGGCCTGTACCTATGGGACATATATACCAAACGAGGGAGGTCCCAGGACCAAGCCTTGTGGGATGCCAGTTATATCTGGTTTGTAGTCTGACATGGCTGCAGCATTTCTGACCATGTCAGTTCTGTCCTTGGTCTGGTTTGCAACCCCTCTACTGACATAAGGGTTTATATTTAAGCTGGTGAGCTTATCTATAATGAACATGTGGGGTATTGTATGGAAGCCTTTGCAAGGTCCAGCTATGCTGTGTGGACCACATTCCCCTCATCAATGACCTTAATGACTGTTTCAAATGAGTCAAACATGTTTAAGGTGTAGGATCTGCACTTAAGAAAGCCACACTGGGTAGGGTCCAGTGTCAGTAGGTCCCCAATATCTTTATGTCTGCGGTACATGCTGATCCTTTCCATAGCTTTGCAGACCAAGCTTGTCAGGATTCTGGGGTGGTAGTTTGCAGTATCCATTCAGGCAACACCTTTGTTGAGAAGGACCACTGTTGTTGTACACTGCTCTTTGGGTACATATCCTGTGGTAAGGCTGACATTGAGCAGTAGTGTTATTTGGCATTCCATTCTTCTTGGAGTCCATGTTGGACTCAGCCCAGGACACCATCTCATACCATTGATGCTGTGTGTTTTGCTTTGTAGATGCTGGCTGTTACCTCAGCATCTGCAATGTCAGGGGGCCAGCACTCTGCTGGGATAGATATTTTGCATTGGGGTTTGCACTGCACCTGTCAGGTTGGATGTTGGCAATATGTGTGTGTTTGGTATGTTGTTTGTAATATTTGAGTGATTCAGAGCATATCTGTGAATTCCCAACAAGGTTCCTACCATCAGTTAAGAAAGCCTTGTGATTATCCTTAGTGTCCTGTACAATTTGTATCTTCATAGGTTCATAGGTTCATACTAGGCTATCCACCCTAGGGCATTTATAAGCCTAGCCAGAGTGTGTGTGGCTTTGCCACCCCTTGCTATGTGAATATTATGGCCATTTATGATTTACTTTACTGTGCCTCTGTCTGGACGTGACACAGTGAAGACCCCCAGTGTACATCTACGATCATCCATCCACTTGGCAAGATTCCTGTTGAAGAGAGTCAGTGAGGGGCTCTGCCTAACATGGAGTGGGATTCCTTTCCAGGGTGTAGGGAGCCTCTGGGTTATGTATCTGTCCCTCCAGCACATCCTATTTCATTATGTGTTGAGGTTGACATCTCTCACTCTCACAGCTCCGATGGATTTGGGTTTTCTGGGGTGGAGCATGTCCATTACTCCTGTGTTGGACATGGCCTTGTACAACAGGCATACAATGCCTCTGTGTAGGCAGTATGTGACTGCATTCAGCTAGGGTGTCTACAGCCAGGCAGCATATGACATATATCTGAGACCCTTTATCCTCTTGGTGAGGTACCTTTGAGGTCTTTCTAACTGCTGCAGGTGTCAGGTAAGGTACATCCCAAATGAGGCATTGTACTAGATTATGGGTCTGATAAGAGAACAGTATGGGGGCACAATGACCTCTGTTGACGTAGATGTGAATCCTTTCATGATACAGTGTCCAATATAGACAGTCTTCCTAGCCACATTGGCAATGTGAGTGTCACATAACAGGTTACTGTCCACTTGTGTCCCTAGGTCCCTGATTACTCCTTCCATACATAATGGTTTACCACCTATGTGGTAATTTGTGAGTACCTTGTTTGGTATTTGGTGGGACATTCATACTGTCCAGTGTCTTCAGGACAGCTGGGTGGGGTTCCTGTGTGTGAGAGTGTGGTCTGTAGCATGCTACAGACTGTACAGCAGTTTTGCCTATGGTTAGGTGCACATGGGTGGTCTCCGATGCTTCGTGCATTGTCAGTTACCTGGACGTATGGGTATCTGTGCTGAATATGGATGCTCCCCCTCCTTTTATGTTTTGGTCCAGGTTTTGGGGTCATAATGCATGATATGAGGTATAACCTGGTAGTGCTGGTGTGCTGTCAGGAGCCCTTTCGCAGGTTTCTGTCACTGCACAGACATCAATGTTCTCCATACTGGGAGGGCCTCGGAGCATGCATATTGAGGTTTACACGTTTGGCATTGGTCAGCATAACCCTTACGTTTCTTTCGACTTATGTTTACTAGGGTGGTGGGTTAGTCTTTTCAGCCTTGCCTATGAAAGGCTCTATGGAGGTGGCAAGCCTTATTTAATATCCAGACACCCAGGGGTAACAGGTGCAAGCCATCCCTGGAACAGCAGCGTGGCTTGTCAAGCATGACATCCCAAGCAGACAGACATTGGGTCCCCTTGGAATGACACCAGTAATTGTGCCACTTGTTAAAGCTGATCATTCTGTGTTTGTACTGTGGCATCATTCTTGGTGAGGGTAGGATGCTGCAAACGGTCAGTGTCATACCGGCCTGGACTACATAGCTCATCTATGTCTCTTTTCATGTAGTCTGGGGAGGTACGTCTCAGGTCATTCACACCAGCATGGACAATGACTGCATCATATTTGTACTTGCTTTGGGGTGACCTGCATATTGTTATGTGGCTATTGTAGCAGCCTACAGGCAGCTTACTGTACCCTTTCCCTTGTTCAGTCTGGTGAGCGGGACAGCAGTGTGTCTGACTATGGAGTCACCTATTACAACTGTATCAGGCATGTTGTTTCTCCTTCTGGCCTGTGACTGTTTGGCACACCAGCTTTGTGTACTATGTTTCATGTGCTATGTTTGGAGGTGTGGTTGCTTTGGGGGTCTGCTTTGGAGGCCTCTGTTGGTGTGGTTTGTTTGTAATTAGGGCCTCCGGGAATGTTTTTCTGTGTTTATGTCTTTGGTTTGCAGTTGTGATAGGTCTATGTGAGACTGGGTTTGTGGTGTGTGTGGTTACCTTCTCCTCCTGACTAGTTTTGACAGTACTGAGTTGAGTGAGCTCAGCCTCCGGTTTGGATAAATGGTTGCATCTCTCACATATATTTGTATTTCTTGGGGGGGGTTGAGGGTTGTCTGTGTACTTGGGGCAGGTGTAACATTGCCTCAAGATTCACAGATTCAACTTGTTGTAGCTGGCCTTAGTGGATTGTATGTGTGGACATATTTTATTGCCATACTACTGATCAGTGATTACTTCCCTTTTTATGTTTGCTCTATCATGTAGTAGCTTCCTCATTCTCTTGCATGGTTTGGTAATGGCTGGAGTCCACCATGCCAGATGCCCGTGTGTATGGCATTGTGTCTTGGTTTTATTTGGGATTGCATAATCCAAGCATTCCTGGCAGTGTTCATGGAATGCCTGTATAACAGGTTCTGAGGTGTGGCCCATATTTTGCACCTGCACAGGGCCTTTAATGGATTCCACATCAGTTTGGAGGAGTGCAACATTTGCTTTACACATGTTTTTCACTGTGGTTTTCTGGCCAGGGACTGTGGTCAGGATGTGTATATCCAGTGTGATTACTCTATGGTCTGGTCTTACCAGTGAGGGATACACTTCTCATCTTGCCATCCAGTACCCATGTTGCTGATTATCACATCCAGTATGCTTACCCCTCTTGTGGGAGTGGTACGTTGTTCCTGGGCATTTTGGTTTATGGATTCTCTGAACTTTTGACCTACAGTGTTGGAGCTAGTATAATGCTCCCAGTCTATGTCTGGGTATTTTCAGTCAACCAATATAATGTGGTTTGGGGGGCTGATATATTCATGTATTCCAACATAGGCCAAGTGCAGTTCCTGGTGTTAGGATGGTAGTCTGTAGCAGGCTATAAACTGGGAGGCAGTTTTAGCCACTGTTACTTGACCATGGCTAGTCCATGCTGCTTCTTGTTGTGGTACCAACATGGGGGTGTGGTTATCCTTGACAATTATTGCTAGTCACCCTTTTTTTGTAGCTTGTTCCCTGTTTTGAGGCTGTACAGCACAGTATGAGGTGTAACCTGGTAGTGTTAGGGTGCTGTTGTGAGCCTTGACCCAGTTTTCTGTTACAGAACAGATATCAACATTCTCCATACTGGGGGAGTTTAGACTGCATGCATCTTGCTGTTTAGACTTCTGGCATTGGGTAGCATTACATCTAGGTTCTTATCCCTTGTGATACCTATGGAGGTGGGTTTGTGTTTTGAGCCTTACCTATTCGGGGCCCCTGTGGGTAACAACAGCCTTTGCCAGTATCCACAAGGCCTGGACTGATAGGTGCATGCCACCTAGCAGGTGGAGCATCATGTCATGCTCAGCATGTCATCCCAGGCTGGCACACATTGGATCCCCTTTGACTAACTGCAATACGTCAGCCAATTATTGCAATTGATCATCTCATCGCCATCGTGTGGCATCATGCTTGGTGAGGGTAGGATGTTAGTCAGGGTCAAGTGCATATTACATGGTGTTACATTGCTTAACACATGGCATTCATGCCTCAGGTGGTGCTGCAGGGCTGCCTCTGTCGGATGCACATATTACACTCCCTGTACATGTTTGAGAGCAGGTTATGTCATTTTAGGCATCCATGTTATTATATGAGTGAGTCAGAGAGGGGTATCATTCCCAGGGTTCCTACTGAGCCAGTGTATGTGCTATGCATTGCCTCTTTGCCAAGGCCAGGGCATACTGGGCACACCTCCTTCTGCCTACTGGGGCAGGCTCAGGTTGTTCCTCCTCCAAGTCACGCTCTGCCTGTGATGGCCTTGGCAATGGTTGGGGCTGTTTGGCCCGGCCCTATGCTGGTCCTGCTGCAGCTGTTTTCACAAGATCATATTATGTAGCATAGCACATACCATGACAATTTGGGTACATGTAGTTGGTGAGTACTGCAAGGCTCCACCAGATGTGTCCAGACACTGGAACCGTGACTTGAGCAGCCCAAACACATGCTCTATTACATTACGTGTTTGTGGTGCCTCATTATGGCGTTCCTGTTCAGGTGTGTGCGTTTCTGATGGGTGTCATCAGCCACGGCTCCAGTGCGTAACCTGCACCCCCTACTAGGTGTCCATGTGGGATGTCCCCATTGGCAAATGTCTGGTACAGCTGCATCAAATGCCAGATATGGGAATCATGGTAGCTCCCAGGGCAGCCAGCACACACATTCATTATTATGCCCTGGGCATCACACATGACCTGGCAGTTGATGGACGGGAAGCCCTTGCGGTTAATGTAGGCCCTACCCTGCTCACCGGCTGGTGCTTTGATGCATGGGGTGCAGTCTATTGCACCCACTACCTCAGGGTATTCCGCTATTTGCTGGAAGAGATGCATATTGCTGGCCAATACCTCACGGGCATTGGGGAAATATACATGATCACCGACATGTGCTGACATGGCATCCAGGAACTGGTGCAGTACCCTGGAGGCTGATGCCTGTGATATCCCCATCATATCACCAGTTGGTCTCTGGAAGGTACCTGTTGCTAGTATTCTTAGGCCAACACATACCTTGGTTTCCACTGGGATGGGTTTCCTCTGTTGGTTCTGTGTGTGAGGCATGGCCTGCACAGCTCAACAATTTGCTGCAGGAGGTCTCTGTCCACTCTATAGTGCTCCACTATCTCCAGCTCATGTAACCCGTGGTAGGTGACCCTGGGCCTGTACACTCTTCTCCGTCTCCTCACTGTGGGTTGTCTGGCACCATTTGCATTGTCACCACCCTCAGCAAGTAGCCTATGTCTCCTTATGACAGCTATGGCAGCCCCTAGCATTTCTGCTCTGAGTTCAGCTTTTTCAGTTTTCACTTCTAATAGCTTACTCCTGTCTTGCAGTGTCTCTTGAGAGAAACATCCTGCACTGCTGTTTGCAGAGTTTTAAGTGCTGGGGTGGGCTACTATTCTGCCTGTGTAATTGCCTGCTTCTAATTGTTTTCACCTGCTAGCTCCAGCAGTATTCCCTGCTAGCTTCCTACTAATTCTGTTGCTTCCTTTTCCTTTCTGTTTCCTCAGGGGAGCAAGCGCATACCAGCAGAAACAAGCTCACAGTGGCTTACATGTGCCCCATGCTTACAGGTTTAGAATCTACTTATTCAAGTTAAAACACGCCACCACGCAAACAGTTTATAAGTCTGCCAACAGGCTCCCACATGCTCAGTCTGCCTTACACGCCAGACACTGCCCTACTCGCCTCATGGCTAGCAGACGGGGCATGCCGCAAGAAACTTTGGTGTAAGCAACAGTGTACACCTTCCATTTCTTACTTTCCCATGCTTATGTTGTGGCACTCCTCTTTCCATGATATGTGTCTGACATCTGTCATGTAACTGACCTCCAATGAACTGCATTTCTTTGCCATTCCCCGGTGCCCATCTCCTACTCTATTCCTCCCCTTATGTATCTCTTACACTACTCAGAATGTGCTCATTTGCTATGTGACAGTGGAATTCAGTATCCTAACACTATTTACATCAGATTGCCTACTAATGCTTAGTTACATGTCTTAGACTCAGCTTCCCGAAAACCCCTTTTTTCCCGTTCATGTCAACAAACCCCCTTTTTTTTCCCAAAGAAACTGCA
>NW_025052959.1:0-10122 GCF_019279795.1 Protopterus annectens | reverse complement strand
TTAACCCATAATCAACCAGACATCATAGGTGTCTCTGAGTGTTGGCTTGAACCCCATATCTCTAACTCTGAAATACTCCCCCTTGGTTTCCAAGCCCTTAGGTGTGACCAAACTAGCAAAAGAGGTGGAGGTGTCACCTTAATCTACTTTAACCAGCTCTCTATAATCCCTTTCCCTAACCCCATTCCTCAGTTTGATAATGCTGAACTCACGGTCTCCCTACTAAAAATTAATAACCATAAAAGTCTCTGTATTATTGCCCTATATATCCCACCTGGGAACAACATCCCAGTACTTGAAAAAAATTGTTCTGGGCCTCAACCAAAATAAACAATGAAACCTACATACTAGGTGATGTAAAAATAAACTGTGCAACATCGATAACTGTACTCCCTCCTAATCCATCAACCTCTTCAACTTTTCCCAAATAATTCATTCCATAACCAGACCCAATGCAACCAAATCCTTAGGCACTACCCTTGACTGGATCCTAATCTCCCACCCAAATAATATCACTAGCTCTAGCACCATTCATGACTCTATCAGTGACTATCTCCCTGCCTTTGCCCTTCGCTCAACCCCCTCCTCCCTGCACCAACATCATTACATACACACTCGCAACCTCAGTAATTTCTAACTTCTATCTTATTTCAAATCCCTTAAATAAATGTGGATTAAATATCCTAATTTCTGACAATTATTAGGCACTTGAACTCTGTTTTTTTCAACACTGTACACATAGTAACATATAAACAAAATTAATAAAACTAATACTGCTCCATGGCTAACTAAAGCACTAAAATAATGCAATTGTAAAAGCAGACAAAGTCTGGAAGCAATATCAATAAATAAACTCCTCACTACTTAATACAAACAGCTCTGCAACCTGAAAAGTAATTAGAGACAAAAATCTTATTATATCAAACTCCAGTCCAATCCATGTTAAAACTGTAGACAGTTCTAAACTGTATATTACTCCTTCTTAACCCAGGTACAAAAAATAATCCTGTTCTAACTCTAGTAAATTTAAAACAAGAGTTAGCCTCTGTACTATTCAACTCTTTTCTTTTTGCTGACCTTATCAAACCTTTCCAAAACAACAGTCTACTCTCTTATGGCTCACCTAATTCTTTTCCTTTTATCATTCCAACTCTCCTATTTTCAACTTTAAACTTATTCTCCAATAACTACATAAAAGATTTCTCAAACTAAAACTTGCTCCAATGCCCTCAGATAATATGCCCTAATTTTCAAACACTGATGGGTTTGTTTGACCATCTTTTAATCAATATATTCATGCAAGACTTTATGTCCCTAAACTCTGGCATGCAGCTCACACTCTACTCCTTTCACAAGGTGGTAAAAATATCACATTCCTAATTTCTGCCCCATAGCAATCCTAGTCTCACTAATCTCCAAAAATCTTAGAAAAAATGCATTCATCTACAGTTGCTCTTTCCTAACTCAGTAAAACCACCTTTCTCAAATCAACCCATGGGATTCTAAACCTTGGCCACAGCACTACCATTAACTCTTTTTCTCTTTTTCCCTGACACAGTCAACTGTTCCTGAGATTCTGGGGGAAATAGTATCCATAATACTTTCAGACTTCTAAGGTATCCTATACTGTTTACCACTCCCATCTTCTCAAGCCTGCTCATACTCTGACCTAAATTCTCTAAACTACTCATCTCTTAAAGCCTCCTAGCCATTTTGTATAAAAATCAAACTGCTACAGTAGAAGGAAAAATTCTTTGTGAAGGATTAAAAGTGAGTAAGCTTAACATGTTCCAGGTCTCTTCTTATCAGACACAACATCCCATGCCTTCCTTGATATATATACTTCTCAAGTGACCAATCAATAAGACAAAACACAAATATTTATATCAGATTCACCTAATTTAAAAATAGTAGAAAACATAAATAGACATAAAACTGCTGAAATAGTGTGTTCAAATGTGAATGACTACAGAACCATGTAGAAGAGAATTAGTGCTTTTTAAGGCTCTTGCTCAAAAAATCCATTTCCAAAGAAACTGTTTCATTAATGTCTGAAGGTTTGTATTTTGTTGCAGAACTATTTTGCTCCGCCTCTTCTGTTCTGTTTCTAATGTCACCCTCTGATATTCTTCTTTCTCTTCCAGAACTGTTTTAAAACTAAAAATTTAAAACCATGGTGCATCCCTTCAGCTCTACATGTTTGTTTAGGCACTACTCTCTCCTTTTTGTTTACTTTATGTCCCTCATATGTTCTTAAAATGCACTTTGAGCATTCTATTAGTCGCCTACATAAAACTAGTAATATTATAAAACTAAGATGGACTATATTTCTTTTAGTCCCTAGTCTGAATAGGAAAATTAAATCTCAATTCTAAACTTGCTGTGATGCATAAAGTGCTGTAGAGGAAAAATGTACTTTACAAGTCTCATGGTTCCCAAGCACATATATATACCTATCCTGATTCACAAGTGTCTAGGTCTTATGTTTTGGTTTTTATAACATAACTGCTCTTTTAAGTGATTTCTCTTTTTTTTTTTGTTTTGCATAGCAAAGGAGGTCCAGAGTCTGAGACACCTTCAAGTTCTTTAGTGGCTAACAGTATGTCTGCTCCTTCCAGTACTCACAAATTGGACTGACATCACTTGCATATGTAATGAGGAACCTGGAGTTTCATCTCTGAGCTCGCTCAGATTATCTCAGAAGTTTGTTCTGAAGCAGGTCTTACCCTTCCCCTTTTACATTATTGATATACTCCTTCTGTGTCTATTTCACCATATATCCCCATCAAGTAGGTTCTTCCTTCTTACCACTTCCATGGACCTCCAACTCCATCATTTGTACTCATGTAATCTTGAGGGTCCTCAGGAACTGCCCCTCATAATGTTTTTGCTAACATGTCTGGATGCATGCTGTTTTATGTAATATGCAATTCTTTCTACTTGGTTTCTATACAGGCTAGGTGTAGCCACTGCCCCATTTCTGATTTCACTAGAACATCAAGGAATTCTTTAGACCTGTTCGTCAAGAGTACTTACAGGTAAATTTAAAAAATGGTGTTGTTGTGTGTGTAGGTACTCTATGTAATCTACCTACATCTTATTGAGTTTTCTCCCATAGAAAAACATAAATATCCACAAAATGTGCATACCAATGCAGAACACATTTGCTAAATTCATTCCTGTAGTAGAAATGTTTTCTTCCCATTGACTTTCAGCACATGAGTTGTTTGCAGTAGCTGTGCCTATTGGAGCACGCCAACTTTTTGTAGATAAAAAATCATCTTAAAGGTGCAAACACACGTTCCAAACATTTCTTTGAGCAGACTGCATAACAGATTCACTTTATCATTAGAAACATTAATAGAACATCACACAAGCTCCTAATGTTCTATATTCCCACTGATTTGAATCACTGGTAAAGCATGAAGACTTAGGTTACAAGCAGATACTTTATTTATCAAATGTCCTTTCTATATTTATTGCTTGAGAAAATATTTCAGGGTTCTTCTGAAATTGTTTCACACTTTTCAAGCACTGGAAGATAAAGATTATTCTCTTTCTACATATATTGACATACTTGTCCAACTCTACTAGGACATGTCCTAGCTGACATAAGGATATCTTTATGTACCTTTGGGAAGGCCATATATAACTTGGAATGGTGGGAGTTTCTACATTAAAATACTCTTAAATAAATCCCTTCATATCAAATTTGTAGTCAGCAAGTCCAACAACAAAACAGCAATCCTGTTCATAACATATTTAACTATATTTTATTTATATATAAAGTATAGGTTCTCATGTCAGCAGTTTCCTAATATTTGCTGGATGTAAAATTCTATTCATAATCATCATGCAATTCCCTCCTTTATCTGCAGGTCCACTTCCACTGAATGCATTTCCCAGTCATATAGAGCATCAGATTCTTCTTACTCAAGTTATAAAAGACAGCTCTTCATCTGAATTAAATGCTTCCCCTTATTTGGATTCTCAAGCATACTCAACACATAGGTTTCAACAAAGGATGTACTTAGGTAACAAAGGTACTACCTTTTTAAAATATCTACATTGTTAGTCATCTGTCCTTAAACATAGTTTTAAAGCAAGCTGTGACCAAATAACTTAAGTTCTTTTAAGAATGTCAACTTCAACACAGTTCTCTGGGCTGGAATAAACAGCTCTTTCAAAAGTGACATATCTGCATCAATTAGTGTTAAAGATGCAAAATATTATTGCCCTACTTCTTTTGTGTTCTTGTGCAGTAGAAATGGTCAGTGTTCCGTGGTTGTTTTGTGGTTGGTATCTGCTCATGTCTCCTTCCTTCCTTCCTCTGCCAGCTCCTTTGATCTGCTTTTTATCTAGGTTAAGATTCATGAGTGTGAAGGCATCATTTGAGTTCCTGACACCCTCTGTTGCATGGCAAGGGATTTCCCACAGGCTAGGTTTCTAGATTATCTTCTTGGCTGCTTCCTTTGTATTTATATTTCATTTGGTTTTACTACACTGTTGCTCAGCAGGAGTCACTGGTAAACTCTGTGTTTCTAGTGTTGTTGCTGCAGCCACTCTCTCTACAGTTATTTGGCTTCTCTTTGTTGGTTGTCTGTTGTCTATCTAAAAGGGCTGCTTGCAGGCTGGTCTGTTGGAAAGGGTTGGTTTAGCTATGAGAAAACAGCACTCAGACTGAAAATCTCTCATGTCCCTTTGAAGCTTTTTTCAGCTTCAGATTCTGTAATCTTTTTCATTAATATAAGTTAAAGAGAGGGAGTATTCTAACTTGTCACTGGAGCATGTATTTGTAGTTAGTGGATAGATCGGGATTACAGTATTCAGTTCATTTGTAAAACCCCTTTCTTCAAAAATAGTAATTAATAAGTTCATGTAGTCATAGCTTAACTGCAAATTGCTGCTGCCATTTCTTCAGGAGGTCAGGGAGGGTATCACCATAAGTTGGCATACTTAGAAAACTCTCAAACCCTTTGGGAACAATTTATTCAAGATGTGTTTCCAAATGGAATTCTAAGCATTATTTTATATTCATATAACTGTTTCAAAATTTACAGTATATTGGAAACTCTCACACTTACAATGATAGCCATTCACTGCAGAAACTACCTAAGTAAATGTCCTGGATATTGGAAAGCCTGATGAAGTCTTGAAGGCTGCATGGCCTCCGCCTCTTTGTCCTACATGAGAATTTTCTTCTTACTGCAGGCTCTAGTCTTTAAGTATATTATCTAGAGTTTGCCTTTGTGTGGCAGTCTGTATGTTGCCTGGGTCTATACCTGTATGTCTATTGTCTTATAGAACCTGAAGAAACAAGCATTCTCCCTTTCCTGTTCATTGAAAGCCTGCAGAATCCCATTCTGGTCCGCTATTCAATATCTTTATTAATATGGAGTTCCACTCTATACCCCAATGCTAAAGTCATACACACAGAGATGACCTTGTTTGTCTGCTCTGCCACCACAGTCTCCTGAACTTCTATATTCAAACTGCATTCTCAACTACCGAGGCTCTATGCTCCAAACCATCTCTCCTAAATGCAAATAAATCTAAATGACATCTTCTATCATCAAAATCCCTTTTGACTAAACTTCTTTTCTGTTCTACAAAAACAATCCTCTCTATTGAAATTGTCTCCTATGCCACCATTAGGCGTAACCATAAATGAGTAATTCTTAAAATTGATGCAATCATATTCTTCTAAATATAAAGAAACCCACCAAAACTCACAAGCTTGCTATACAGGAATAGTTCCTCTTCCTCTCACCCCATTCCAGACACATATTCTTGCCATATTTACTCTTTCCTCTTAATGTATGTATGCTTTTCTGTACTGACCAGTCTATCTGTTTCTCACTGCAAACTAGAAAACTGTTGGCAACAAAATTGCCAAGTTCACTAACAACAAAAATTCATCACAATGCCTGTCTTTCACTTCTAAACTGTCTTGAACTTCAAAACTATCTTGGACTACCTCCATTCTATTACATAGCTCACACCTTATTCTTCAACTCCCACCAAGCGCTCCTGCTCTCTCAAAACATCCTTCTCCCTTAAGGCTCAAATATAACTCTAGATCTGCAAGTAACAAAACTTAATTACTGTCCATATAAACTTAATCTGCATTAATTCAGGACAACTACTGTTTCTTTTTCCTAGCCAAAAATGGAACTCCTCTCATCTTCCTCGTAAGAACAGTGCAGAATGTTGACAACTTTAAAACACAATCTCATTCCTACTCTCTCCTCCACCTGAAATGTAATTGCAGTCTTCCAACCTAGCTCTTTTCCCTTCTAACTCCTATAAATCCACAACTTGGATTCCATCTATTATACACCAACTTTCTCACAACAATAAACTCTACCTTTTATTTTCCTACTGAACCTCCAGCCTTGAAAACCCCAAAATACTATTTGTTTAATACACAGGTATACATGTACTCTAACTCATACTAATATCCACTCTTGCTAACTACACATACTTTCATCCTATTCAATTTATTGTAAATACTTTTCTTTGTAATTTCTAAATATGCTTCAGGTTTCTTCCTAAACTTGTATGTTTGTACTCTCTACCTGAGGTATTAAAGGCTCTAGTGCCAGTATTACTGTAACTTGTAATTTGTATATTTGTTAGTTCTGTATATTGGAGATTTTTTCTCCCCGGCTTCCACTGAAAATGGGCTCCCAGCTCCAGTGGACTCTCCAATCATCAAACTGGAACAAATAAATAAATAAATAAATATGGAAAGCTAAGTCACTAGAGTGTTTATTTAAAGAATATATTGTATGAATCTGTTAACTAAAAAGAAAGCCCCTACCAGTAACCAGCATCTGTGTTGTCCACTTTCATTCTAAACATATGGTTCAGATCTGATCTTCAGATCTGCCTCTGTCCTTATATTCAAACTTGAGATCCCAGTTTCAAGTTTCCTCTTCCCTCTTACCTATATAATGGACTACTTCTGTTCCCTAGCTCAGATCAAGTTTGTTACCTCCTCTGTGATGTTCAGGGTAAGATGTTGGAAGACAATGTAGTTACCTAATGGAACTCGCTGGATAATTTATTGGTTCTGGCTGTCCTGTGGAATAAGTCTGAGTGCCTGAGGAGCTGGGAACCAAAGCCTAGATCCTGCTAGCAGTAAGGCATTTCTCTCTGGAAAGAAAAAGCCCTTTCCATTACCTCAAAAGCTGCTGGACCTAGAGACCACAATATGTCTCCTCAGAGTGTAGGCCTCCTGATGAAGGCAGATCTAGACTTTGAATCTGCACCTTGAGGTAGAATTAATCTTGAACTGTCCAGGGCCGGGTGTCAAAGAGGAAGGGATGGCGAGCACCAGTGCTGCTTCCATCCCCTTGACCCGGCGACTGACACTTCAGAGCTCCAAGACCCATTCTGATCTGACAGGTTGAGCAGAACTAGTCAAGGATAGAGGAGAAGATGCAACACTGGAACCTTCAGATCTCAGACCAGCTCTGAAACCACAGAATTCACCGTGAGCAGGAGAAAAATGGTTGTTGGCACATCACATACAATGTAGATGGAGATGATAAGACCCTCCCATCTAATCAGCTCTGAAAACTGTAAACAACTCTATCCATGTCCATTTCTGGTAAGCTACTGGAGGACCTCTAGGAAGGTGAAGGAGGCCTGAGTGTTTCTTTTGGGATGGAAATGACATTACATTGTATATGTTTACATGTATCAAAAGAAAGTAATACTCCTATAAGTAGATCCCTGCTTAGATCAAAAGGTTTAGAACGAGGAAATACTGGACTAATTATAGTCATATAGTGGTGAATTAGGATCTGAAGTTTCAGGATCCCATTGAAAGTCTTAGATTCTACAGCATAGATCCATGACTTCTTCTATTTTTGTGAAGGCCAGAGAAGCACTTTGAGGGGAGCACTCTCACTCATTTGGGCAGATTTGCTGCTTTTGTAGTGGGGTTACGCTTTAAAGGAAGTAGAAAAAGCAGAAGCACCCTTTAAAATTAGTTTTTAAGACATCTAATCCAAAGCCCTATATTAAAGGAGCATATTTTGCATGCTAGATCGAAACATCTGCAGGCCCTTATACAATACAATACTAATAATTCCTTGTGGACATCTGAATTCAGAAATTATGCCACACGAAGGGGTGCGTTTCTAAACTCGGGTTTTTCATATAACTGTAATGTCCCAAAGAATACTACTTCAAAACAAGGAGTTATTACAAGTTAAAGAGTTTCAAGATATTACACTCATCATCGCTAAAGAGTAAAGAACAAATAGTAAACTTTAAACACAACAGGAAACACAAAAAGAAACCAGTCCCAGGTTCAAAGGTTCATAGGTTATACTAGGCTATCTGCCCCACGCATTGCAGCCTAGCCAGAGGTGGCTTGGCTGCCAACCTTTGGGATGAAGGACTGTGCCTCTGTATAGGTCACAGAAGGTAGCTCCTTTAAGGCTCACTGTACTCTCTGGCTACAGGGATCTTGAAGAGATCCCATGGTAACTTGCATATCTCCGGCCCACTCACAAGATTTCTCTTTTGAAGAGGTCAGTGAGGGGGCTCGCCTGATTGGGATTTCGTTCCAGAGTGAGGGGAGCCTCTGGGACATGGAAGAATCAATCTGTCCCTCTGGCATGTCCTATTTATTTCTGTGCTGAGGTTCTGTTCTCCTGAGCAAGGTAGCTCTAATGTGATTAGATTTCTGAGTTGAAGCATGTCCATTAATTCTAAATATGTTATTTATAATGCCAGGATTACAGATCGCCATACTGAGTAGGCAGCAGCAGAACTGAGTAGAGCTGGAGTTTTGAAATGAAATCAAATAGGACATTGGTCTGTTTGAGCCCTGATCCCTTCTTTGGTGAGGTACTCTTTTTGGGATTTCCAGCTGCTGCAGGTGCCGTAAGGCACTCAAAATGGGTATTGGCCCAATTATGGGCCTTATATGATGAGGAGCACAATGACTTCTGATCAAGTATGTGAACCCTTCGTGATAAGGTGGGCTTACAGTATAGAAGGTCTTTCTAAATCACTATAATGATTGCCAGAGGAGAGGACGTTTCCCATTTATACAAATCCAAAAACCATCAACAGTATATTAGCTTTCATTCATTTTAATTCTGTGAACTTCTTTCAGAAAAAAAACATTTTAAAATGACCTCACCCTAACTTCTCCCTTGGTAACTTAACTAATGTCAAACAGGAATGACTCTTCAAACAATTAATAATAATTAGTAAACATTAGGTGTGTCAGGGTCTGTATAAAATACACATTCTTTTAACAAAAACAGTTGTAGTAAAAATAGAAGTTATGTTCTTACCATAACGTTCCATGTTAGTTGTCTTCTTCTCGCCTTCTTTCTTGCTGGATGGGTTCGGAGCCGACCTCGGCTACGACTCGGACACTCTAAAGCTCGAGATTTGGTTCCACCGGCTCGAGGCCCCCCCTTATATCCCACAATGCTAGGCGTGAATTACCTCAGATCTCGTTTGTGAGCTAGGCCCAGCTAATAATACAACCAGGAAAACCTGGAAAAGAGTCCACCTCTATAAACAATGGGAAAGAGAAAAGGTGACCTAAGCCTGATCTAGGAAAATATGCACAGCAGAGCATATACCTAGCAAAGAGGTGGTAGAAAGAAGGTCACAATCAAACTCCTCTAGGTCTGTCCAGGCCAGGGGAAGGAGGTGGGCGAAAGAAGCGAAGAAGACAACTAACATGGAAGCGTTATGGTAAGAACATAACTTCTATATGTTAAGTTGTCTATCTCCTCATTCTTGCTGGATGGGACGCCTAGCACCTTGTCCCGTGGCCTAAGAACAGACTCTTGAGAACAGTGGAACCAAAGTTAGCTCTATGCCTAGAAGCTAAATCCAACTTTAATGGAAATGAAAGTGTGAGGAGTAGCCCAAGTAGCGCTGCACAAATGGTGTCAATAGGCAGTCTGTCTTGGAAGGCTATAGAAGTAGCCAAAGCTCTGGTGGAATGGGCTTTAGGTTTGTTAGGCAGCTTTTGGTGTCTATTTCATAAACAATGGAAATCAGAGATGTTAGCCATCTAGAAATCCGAGGTGAAATATTTCTTTTGTCTATCCAAATAGTACCTTAACTGATGATAGCCAA
>NW_025052958.1:0-10757 GCF_019279795.1 Protopterus annectens | reverse complement strand
ATGTACATGAAACCTGCACGGTTGCTGTACACCTATGTACAGTCCACTGGTCATGAGTCGCACGGTGTTGTGTTGATGTATTGCTGGTCTAACGACATGGTGGTGTCTGAGGGCAACATTGTAGACTGCAGTGTGTACCTCTGTGATCTGCACCTGAGACATCTGTGATGGCTCCTGAGTCTGTACTGGTCAATACATGTGAGTGACCATCATGTACATTGGGACAGTAATACCATACTGTGCCCTTCCGTGTTTAGTATCCGTGTGCATGCAAGATGGCCCTTGCAACTGCTAAGTGTGAGCATGCCCAGTACACCATTGTGTAGTTGGACACACAGTAAATTCCAAACTGCTCCCTTATGTGTTTAGAATCTGTGTGCATGCAAGATGGCCCTTTACAACTGCTAAGTGTGTGAGCATGCCCAGTACACCATTGTGTAGATGGACACACAATACATTCCAAACGGACATGTGATACGCGTGTGGGCATGGCCAGTGACACCTTGTGCCTCTGTTATAGGCATGGCCATTGACATCCCTGTATAGCGATGGTGGACATCCAGGCAACAGATGTCCATTTTCAACGTCACGATGGATGCCTACGTGAAACACACTGGCTGACTGTCTTGCGGATGTACTGTCTGTAACGCGTCCGTATCTATGTAGTGTTTTTGTGGTGCCGATAGATATTTAGTTGCCTGATCCACCACTGCTGTATGTTTTGTCTCGTCTACCTTGGGACAATGTATGCTTTCAGACTGCTCACTTTCTATACATTCCTAACAGGCGTCCTTGCCTTTACGGATGATGTCACCCACCTAGAAGTATGCCTCTGGGACTACTGTGTTCAGTAATCTCAGTAAGCGTTCTGTAATCGTGTGCAGTAGTGTGATAAGGTAGTTAGGTGTATGTTCGACTCTCCCGTGCCAAACACAACGTATTGTGTGTGTTTCCTGCAGCCTGGGGACACAGTAATGCTTTCAGATGCCTCATGCCACATACACTCCCCTATAAATTGTCTTTGCCTTCAGGATGATGTCACCACCTAGAAGTATGCCTCTGGGAGTGCAGTGTTCCAGTAATCTCAGTAGCGGCGTTCTGTAAATGCATATTGCTATAGTGTGATAAGGTAGTTAGGTATGTTCGACTCCAACCCTGCAAGTGTGTGCCAGTGTGTGTGTGTTTTCTGCAGCCTGGGGACACAGTAACTTTAGGCGCCTCACGCCCACACTTCATTCCCTATTGGCGTCTTTGCCTTTGGGATGATGTCACCCACCTAGAAAGTATGCCTCTGGGAGTGCTGTGTTCCAGTAATCTCAGTAGCGTTCTGTAAATGTGTGTGCTGTAGTGGGGAGGTAAGGTAGTTAGGTGTATGTTCGACTCCCAGCCTTGCAAGTGTGTGTGTGTGTGTGTTTCCCTGCAGCCTGGGAACACAGTAATGCTTTAGATGCCTCACACACACCACATACATTCCTATCGGGTCTTTACCTTCAAGGATGATGTCACCCACCACAAGTGTGCCTCTGGGGTGCTGCTGTGGTCTCCCGGTGGCGTTCTATAAATGCGTGTTGCTGTGGTGTGATCAGGTAGTTAGGTGTATTCGACTCCCAGCCCTGAAGTGTGTGTGTGTGTGTGTTTCCTGCAGCCTAGGGCACAGTAATGCTTTTAGATGCCTCACACCACCCTTACATTCCTATCGGCATCTTTGCCTTTAAGGATGGTGTCACCTATCTAAGTATGCCTCTGGGGTGCTGTGTTCAGTAATCTTGTTGGCGTTCTGTAAATGAGTATTGCTGTAGTGTGATAAGGTAGTTAGATGTACGTTTGACTCCCAGCCCTGCCGTGTGTGTGTGTGTTTCCTGCAGCCTGAGGACATGGTAATGCTTTTAGATGCCTCACACCACATACATTCCCTATCGGCGTCATTGCCTTTAAGGATGATGTCACCCACCTAGAAGTATGCTCTAGGAGTGCTGCTGTGCTCAGTAATCTCGGTAGCGCGTTCTGTAAATGCGTATTGCTGTAGTGTGATAAGGTAGTTAGGTCTGTGTTTTAATCCCAATCCTGCCATGTGTGTATGTGTGTGTGACAGATTCCCACTGTATGACAACAGTACATTGCTTTTACACTATTCACTCTCCGTAGAATCCGTACAGCGTCTTTGCCTTTGATGATGCTAGCAAGCTGGATGTATGCCTGTGTGAATGCTGTGATCTAGTAATCACGGTAGCGCATTCTGTACATGCGTAATGCTGTAGTGTGATAAGGTAGCTAGGTCTGTGTTCTGATCACAACCCTGCTAAGTGTGTATGTGTGTGTGTGTGGGTGTGTGTGTGTGTGTGTGTATTTCTATTTCTATATATGTAATGTAGATAGATATTGGTATGTATGTGGATATTAGCACTATTGAATGTGCTGCATTATCTGTACATGAACACCTTTGATGTATGTAAATCTGCTATGGCTCTGTGATAGTGCACATACTGTGTGCTGTAGTGATCCTGGGTTATAGTTGTGTAGTGACAGTTATTCTGTTGCTGGGTATTACAAGGGACATTGACAACAATGATAGTACAGCACCTTTAGCGGTCATGTGCATCTCAACAACAGTCAACTTGATGGTTGTTACTGGAGGATGGTATGGCTCATATGACTATGTATTACCTGACACTTCTATGCAAATCAGGTTAACATTACTGACTCCCGTTTATCCACAGGTTGTGATACAGATCCCAAGAATGTATGTGTATACATTGACAGGTGCAGGACTGGAATATTGTTGAATCGTGCATGCAGGGGTGTCCATGGCCAGTAATGGCGTCTGTACAGCCTGGCAGAGTGGTCTGTGACTGCCCCCACAACCTGCCTGTATGCATGACACATGCTGAAACGCTATGTACATGCAGACGCACACATGAGAACAAACAGCTAGAGGGACTAACACATAAGAAACACACACATTGCATCAACATGTTGGGCCCGTCTGAACACTGTTGTCCCTCACACACATACACCTACTTACATGTTGCTTGGATGGCTCAATGACAGGCTCTGGAAATGAAACACCATACCCTGTGCATATGATGATACCTGTGCCACCACCTGTAATGTGTAACATAGATGCAGGAACAGACTAACATGGTGCTGATGCTCCGGGTGGCTTTATAGCACTGTATTAATGTTAAAATGTTGTTAACACAAAGTGTGATATCCTTCTAGGTGCATGTAAGCAGGCATGATGCATTGCAGCTATGACCATCAATGTAGTATAGTTTACAGCACTGTTGATTCTGATGATTTATTATCCATCCATGTGCCATTTGACTGATATGTGTGGTATTGGCAGCATGTGTTTCAGAGTGTGCAGTACCTGTGTGATGTGTGTAGTACAGATTTATACATGCTTACAAATCGTGCACTTTTCAAAGCTTACACGCTGACATTACACGACTTCAGCTTCAACATGCTTACACTAGCTTACTGCGTTCTTCAGCGGCGCACGGGCTGACAGCGTGCACACATGCTAACTACTCGGGCTTACAGGCGTGCACAGGTGCGAACACACTGTCAGCAGGTTTTGCATGACACTTCAGTGATATCCGCCGGCGTACACCATCAGTTTCCTGACTGTACCTAGGATAAATCATAACACACCTCTTCCACTGATGAGTAACTGACAGCAAACATGTGACACATTGCTCCGATAGGATTACAGTGTTTTATACATACACACTCATGACATCACCTATCTTCTACTCTGATAGTCCCCTTAACCTACTCTTCCACTGTAGTGGCTTGGCCCATATGGCATGACAAATTGTGATTCACTATCCTCAGCCTCAATTGCATCGGATTGCCTACTAATGCTTGGTTACATCTCTGACAGAGTTCTTCCAAACATAGCAACCAGTACTCAGTAGCCATCTTGTCTTAAGCTTGTCATCCACCTGCATGGCGAACTGTTAACGATAATTACAATGTCTATGTGTATTTTAAATACTTCTCTTGCTTTAAAAGTGCAGCACATTTTCGCGCCGCTGCGTTATGCTTACACACCAGAGATCTGGGGAGGACAAATAGAGTTTTATTAATTTACAATGGAAAAATATGCCACTGGCCTTATATTTGGCCATTGGCATGCTTCTTCAACTGAATTCATCCTTTATTTTCAGCTGACATTGCTCCGTTTAGCGCTACTTTGCAGGGAAGCGTAGCTTTCTAGGTTAACATCCAAGTACATTTCTGCACATAACTCTACTCTTGCATTGGCAGCTTACTGTTACATGTATCGCAGATTTACATCATTTGCATAGCTTTCACCTACAAATGGGGTAATTTGCATATCCTAACATTGTCCGTGCAATGGTCGGTTTAGGGGCTGTCTTACACGGCCCTACAGGATATTGCTCGGCAGACACTTTGCCTTGTTCTACACTTCCTCTACTCGTACACACCGGCCAAGGCTCCATGACCCCTGGCCTAAGCTTTGCTGTGTGCTAATATGTCTATTTGTGGAGTATGCATGGCTGTAGGTATGGTTTGACCTGCTAGTCTGACATTTCTACAAAGCAGCTCCCACCTTCATCATTTGTAATGGTGACAGCCCTATAGGTACTATATATACAGCTGTGACATTTGACATGTCAACACATACCTGCGGTCAGTACTGAACTGACTACTTCAGCGCTTTTCATACCTGCAGAGTTTTCTTGTAGTAGTATAGTCGATAATACTGTTTCTTATCACGTGTCTGTTTCTGATACAAGATATATCATTGTATTACACCACTACACACAAGAAAGAAATCACAGGCCAGATGCCATTATATTCCTTTTGCAGGACACTCCCGCCAAGAGTGCTGTGTTCCTCACAAAAGCCAACAGGTGCTAATTCAAACATATTATGCTATCATCTACCTTATGTGTTCGCCGGTATTTGCGATGTCCGTCAGTTGCAGAACTCACATGTGAGTGTGGGAGACTGGACACTGTATCGGGGACACTGCATAACACCCTGAGGGACACTATTAACCTTCCACATTGACTATCACAGAGAATAAGTATTCATTCACATTTATCGAGGTACATGCTTTTGACTTATACATGTTTTGTCATTTGTCATCCCATCTTTCTTCACACCTGTCCACCTGATATCACTAGTTATGTACATTTATTTAGGACAGGGTTACCTTCATACCTCTCAACTGTACACATGTTGGGTAAATTTCCCAAACTTAGACTTATAATGTTGTTCCTTCTTTTTTATTATTGTGCCTTTCTGGTAGATTAGTGGCAGGTTATTAAGGACTGTGAGGTTAGATAATAATGACAGACATTAGTAGTTTATAACTAATAACCCTCAAAACATTCATACTAATGAATTATCCATTATTCTATCAACGTTCTAACTTTGTCAGAGGAATATTTAACATAGTCCCTATTTGTACTTATTTAAATATGCCTTTGTCCAGATGTCTTATTCTGAAAGGTTGAAAGGTATGGTTACCATCTTATTTGTATGCATGTACGTCCATGATAATAAACTTTACATGACACTGATATTAGTCCCTACGTCTTCCCCAATGGTTTACACAATATCCAGTAGATGGGTTATTCATTTTTTGGAAGGTATGGGTGTGTGTTGCTATACCCACATAGGAATATAATCACTCCCCATGGGGGCCCAGAACCTAATAAATCTGTGCCAACCAACACCTGTGAACCTAGGCCCATTCTTGCATACCCATGATTCCCATACCTGACACCCCTCCACAGTAGTAATAAGACATATTTAATGTGGCGATAATAAAGTATGAAGATAACTAAGCACTATCCACTCTCCAGCATATCGGGACATATACCATACATTCTATCAACCACATGTGTTTATTACCCACTTGCACAAGCTACTGTTGCATGTACAGCTATATTGTAGCTGTGGAAGTGACTTCCTTTGCGTCAGTAATTACTGGCCATTGCTTGTAGAAAACACTTTTTGGAGTCCTGCAAATGACACCTATATCCTGTTTAAATAGTAGAACTTGCAGATTTGGCACACTGGTACTTTCTGGGCAATGGTTTGGAAAGCAGCAGTGTATTTACCTTTCTTGCATGTCTGTATGTCATCCATATAGCTTCTATGATGCCAGCCTATTTATGTACATGGCGTTTATCTACAGGACGTTTCTACATTTCTGTTTTGTTAATTATGTATATATTGATTAATGTAATTGTGTGTGTTTGTGTGTGTGTGTGTGTGTGTGTATGTATTAGTGTGTGTGTGTGTGTGTGTGTGTGTGTGTGTGTGTGTGTATGTATGTGTGTGTGTGTGTGTGTGTATATATATATATATATATATATATATATATATATATATATATGTGTGTCTGTACATTCTTTCTTTCATATATTTATTTAGTTTAAGTCTGTGAATATATATCTATACACAAATATATATATATCCATATATAGAGATATAAATAAACATGTAGAAAACAGCATTCATTTGCTATGCTGTGAGCGGATTACACACGCGCAGGCACACTTGCATATCCTTATTGCGGGTTAAATATGTTTACTAAGTCTTTGTGCTTACGTGGGCTTTCTTCATTGTGACTGTACCAGTACAATATCTGTAATCCAGTTAATGGACATATGCGAAACACATGTTCACCTTTACATATTTAAATGTCTTTGCACTGCACCTGCAGCATTCATTGTTGTTGTTGTTAACTCATATGTGCTGAAGTCGTAGTTGACCCGGGACTGCATTGACGTTGGCCGGATGCTGTAACCACTATACTATTGGTTTTCTGACTCATTTTATATGCAGACCCATAGCACATAGCTACATTAACATACGCCTCACTGCTTCACTTACAACACAGGCATCCATTCTCCTGCTGGGAAAAATGTGGTACTACATATCACACATTCCCTATTCCCTACTGCTCTGGACCCAAGCTGCATATTTAATCACTCCACGGATATGCAGAACTCCAAGGCTTATAGTCCTGGCACATACAAGTCTTTGATTGTCAGGGTGTTTCTGTGGTGATCTGGGTTTAGGCTTGTCCGCCTGGTGAACGGAACTGCCCTGACCAAGTTCAAATGTCAGACAAAGCACATGGACAGCATTTGTCCATTTTATAGAGGTTTACCTGTGTTTACAGACACAGGTCTTTTCGGCTTCTGTCCAGCAGCTTTTATGTTGGCAATACATAATATGGGTGGGGTGGTTGCAATACATAATCCACGCAGTGAGGTGTTCCCATTCACATTTGACTATTTCCTGTATGCATTCATATCAGGATTATTATTTTGGACATGAATTAACTACAGGTATGCAGTGGTACAGTAAACAAATGTGAAGGTTTGTTACTGTAAATATGTACAGACCTCTGTAATACACTGTTGTTTTCTGACAAATCAGTAGCTAGTCATTAAAGACTGAAATCAGAACATAATGACAGACACTTGTGTTTCAGACTTCATACTCTTCAGGAAATTAATGCCAGTGTACAAACTGTTATTCTATCAACTTTCTCAGTTTCTTTACAAATTGTCCATACTTTTGGACCTTTCTCACACTTTTATTCATGGCTTTGTCCAGATATCTTGCTCTCAGAGGTTGACATGTATACATTTATTCACGGCTTTGTCCAGATATCTTGCTCTCAGAGGCTGACAGGTATACTTTTATTCATGGCTTTGTCCAGATATCTTGCTCTCAGATGTTGACAGGTATGGTCGGTCACACCTAAACACACATTGTGTCCCTCACACAGTAGATCAGGGTTATCCTGTTTATGTCAGTGTCTTCATCTTGCCGCCATTTTGCCACTATCTTGCGAATGTGTGCTGATATATTTCTTATTAGTGGGACACGTGCATCACGGGCAAGTATTTGATCCTGGGTAGTAGGTTATGCATGACCACTTAGGGCTGGACAGTGTCATACACCTCTAATGCACATTCCAACTTCTATCCAGATATCTACAGGACTGGACTTCATGTCTTCCGTTCTAATGTTTACACAGGTTACATATCCCGAGAGGGATATCCAAAATTGTACCGATCCACAACAAGAGGTATACTGAACATCGTTTTGGAGTTAAGAAACCGTGCTGAGGTCATGTGCAATCCTGCAATTGCCTAGGGTGACACTACCTACTACATATGCGTAGTGGTCACTATGTGTAGCTGTGGCTGCACCACACCAATGAGCCAAACTCACATTTGGATTTGGTGGAGCGTTCAGGTGCGGGAGGCCGGGTTGTGTGATGTGGAAGAGATGCTGGGTAGTCCATTATGCATCCAGGTGTGTTGCATTTGTTTACTTAGCCAGTTCCATCCAGGTGTGTTGCATTTTGTTATGGCCAGTTCCATCAGGACAATCTGTGGGTATGTGCGGTGGCGTATCTATATACATTTGTATACATACATTTCAATATTCATCTGTTTGTGGGATTGTGTTCTACAGTATGACCTGTCTGGTTGCATTGCAGCTGTTTATACATGTGTTTGTGTTTCTCTCGAAACTTCACCCGCTGCTCCCTCCTTACACCTCTGGTTCACCTATTCTGCATCACGACACAGTAATAAGCCTTGGAGGGATTGTACCATTACACCATCCACCCCACACACAGATTCCTCACCCCATACATCTGTGCTTTGGTTGTTCACCCATGACACAGCCAGAATGACACATGTGAATACCCTACATGTAGCCAATGGGAGGGTACTTTTATGGTTGTGTGGACTACCACCTGCCATGTTTTAGCTTTCCACATGTACTACCTCACGCACATAGGTACACGCCCATACTTCTCTTTCATTACATGTTTGGTATACCCGGGTACTACCCGTTCGACTGTGACACATCCTGAAAAGTTCGGCTTGTACCGCTGACTTCTGGATTTTGGTGGCCTGTTGTACTCATTGGTAGGATGCCACCTTTTCCTATGTCCAGGATGGGATATATTCCGTACACATATCCAACTGTAGTGGACAACACCCCCCCCCACAGTCGATGGTAGGGTTGCCACCTTTTCAATTGGCCAAAGTGGGACATTTGGTACACACATCACATTTTGCAGGCCGACATATACCCACTGTCAGTACACAGGATAGAACTTAGACTTCTTGCCTATATCAAAGCTTATTCTTGTAGCAGTTCAGTTGCTTATTCTGTTTCTTATAACATTTAATGCAACTATTACATAACACATAGGGAATAATTTTGTCCTATAATCTCAGGACATTTGCCATTGTTACAGGTTTTTGTCGGGACGCAACTGCCCAAGGAGGGACTGTCACTCGTAAAGTGGGACAGGTGGTAATCCTAGTCGATGGTATGGATAATGCTGTTCCTTTCAGCCTACATGTGTCCTTATTGTTGTGGCTGTTTGCATGCTCCTTTTGTTTCGTTTACATGCTTATTCTATTTCCTATCACATTTGTTATGTGACATACAGACATACCTTTTGTATGTGACAATTACATGCCTTGTGGGATATAATTCGGACATACGGTGCAGCTAGATATCTACATTTCTTGTGTATTTTGTTATGGACACATCTGCCCAGCTGTGTACCCACCCTCACATTATGGGTCAGCTGGTGACCCTCACCATTGGGCTGGACGTACCTACTGGCAGATCGCTAACATATGATGTGTTTCACTTCCACTTGGTATGGCTATCTACACTGCGTTGGACTATGGCCACATGGTCTTCCATGTCATTTGTTAAATTGGGATAGGGACCCGTTATTCCCTACCATGCATTTTCTGTTTGATTAGTCACTTTGTGTTACGCAGGTACTTTCTTGCATGCTTTGCACGTACATTTTCAGTATCCAGGGACACTGGCGTGGTTACCATCTTGCAACCTGTTATAATGCAAACATTTTAGGTTGCACGCGCGCTCGACAACTGCCATTTCCGTGGCTACCTCCGTGCAGCGCTTCCAACCGCGCCCTATGCACTCGCGCTCCTTTCCTGTGCATGTGGCTGTGTCGGCAGCACGCCTTCATTACTATGCATTTGGCTCTACTGTGCCATCCTCATGCTGCACGGTCAGCGCAAGCCTAACGCCGGCCTTGCGCAGAGCTTCATGAATCCCGAGGACTGTCTAAAATGTCTCTAAATATTAAATAGCTGTCATATACCTTGTATCAGTTATTAACCAATGTTTTTATATTAAGTCTAATTTCTTATAATTATTTAAATTGCAGATGTTTTGTTTTATTTTTAAAGACTGTAACATTATTGCTTTTAAAAACTTTTGTAAAAATTTGAAACTTTTCTCCCCAGGCCTCCACTGAAAATGGGCTTCTAACCAGTTGGACATTCTCGGTAATCAAATGTCAATAATTAAATAAATTGAGGAAGACATACAACCTTGAAATCAAGATTGAGGTATACCTGATCAAGATTCTAATGACTGAGGAAATTAAATTAAATTTCTGACTTGAATTTTAAGCCAAGTGAAAATTACCTTGTGCCTCTCTGAAGCGAGTGAATCTCTCCTGGTGCACCTTATGGTTTGCAACTATTTCCACTGCAGCTGTAGAGCACAAAAAGAAAATAAATATATATGAAAGCATGATCAGTAACTGCTTTGGCTGGCTAGATATTTATTGCTATATCATAGACAGGTTATAGGTCAGGATACATGCACAAGTAAGGAGTGCTTGCAGTCATACATTCAGCCTCCTATCATTTAGGTGGTCCTGCTTGTGCCTGTCAAATTTGTAG
>NW_025052957.1:0-11659 GCF_019279795.1 Protopterus annectens | reverse complement strand
GTGCCTAACCGGGTCCGATTGCTGTCACCTTTTCCCCTGACGCCAGTGTGCCAAGGGTATTTAAGATGCAGCTGACACCATTTTCTTCAGTCTTTCTTGCCACGGCCGGAAGCAAAAGCAGTTTGCAAGTGCCGGTCAGCCTAATTCTGAGATTTTCAAATTGAATTTCAGATCCAAGTCTTCAATAAAGCTAAGTACCCGTTGGAGAAACTTTTCTTGCTCCAGACCGATGTCAGTAAAAGTTAACAATTGTATTTTGTGGGAAGCAAATACCTCATAAGGATTTTCACTTCACGGGTATTCCTTGCCTAGGCCCTAACCACGACGTTGCTAGTTGTCGGTTTTGTGCTAGATTCAACCAGCGCACTATAAAGCGTCAGTTTGATTTTGCTTTACATTACTTTGGGTCAAGGTTTAATACATAATGCCCAGAACAACCGATCACCATAATTCATAAAAAATGCAAAGACAAAGAAAAGGACAGGCATCCGAGGTCCAAAACTGACGAAGCCTCTTTTAGGCCAGTCACCGGTTTGCCAGTTCTCAGTGAGGCGCTTTCGCAGCCCCTGACGCCCACTACCTCAGAGCCACAGGCCGCCTCCGACTCCCACATGGAGGCAACTAGGCCTCTGGAAGCTCAAGGTTTTGGGCCTACGGAAACTATTCCCTCAGATGGGTCCGGAGCCACTGAGCAGGCATCGGCTTCTGAGGGTGTTTTCAGACCTATACAGCTTACTATCAAGTCCACTTCAGCAGCCAAGGCAAAGTCTAAAACACCACTAAAGACAAAGAAAAAAGTACAGCATTCCACAGAACTGACATCCATGCTAAAGAAACAGATGCTTAAAATGGTCGAGGACCTAATTACTTTAATCAGGGATACCCATCCCCCTCCTGATAAAAGGCCTAGGCAAGACAATGACTATGACTGTTCTGACCAGGTCTCTATTTCCTCTGATTCCTCTTCAGAACAGGAGTATTCTCTTCCTCCCTATGAGGATTCTGATGCTGAAGAATCTATCCCTTCAGCCTCTCCTCCTGAGGATTACTCTTTTGGGGAAACCTTGCACACCATGAGGAAGCATTTCCATTGGGAGAGCCAGGATTATACAGAATCCAAGAAAAGGCTCAGAGACTTTTTTACTGCCTCAGCACAGGCCCCTTGCAATCCCCCCTGTACTAGATATTGTTGACTATGTTTTTTTCAGAATCCAGTTTGTGTCCTGATTCTTTACCCCCTGCACCAGTCAAGCCAGATAGGTACTACAGGGTCCCAGACTCTCATAAATTTCTTTATAAAAACCCTGCTGCTGATCCCCAAAGGGGTCAAGGCTTCCACTGCTAAAAACCCTGTTCCCTCTGATAGGGATTCTAGAGCACTGGATAGATTGGGGAAAAAAGTTTACACTTCTGCTACTTTAGCTGTAAGGGCTTTAAATTGCCAGTTTCACATGCTTAAATATCAACAATACCTAATGTCTTTGCTAAAACAGAAAATGCCTATAAGCTCATAATGTCCTGACAATACGGAAATACAGGATTTATTGCATGCAGCTGAACAAGTGGGAAAGCATGCTCTGCAGTGTGGTTTTGATTCATTAGAGGCTTCCTGCAGAGCCAAGAGTTACAGGTTATGTCATTTGAAGGCATGCTTGGTTAAAGAGCAAAGTTTACCTGATCATGTTAATGCAAAATTATTGGATGCTCCATTACAGCATGATACTTTATTTGGTGTTAAAGCAGAAGAGGTGTTAAAGAAAATGAGCATAAAGCAAAATCAATGCAGACAGTAAAGGATTTCTTACAGGTTCAGCCACCTAGATTTAGCAGGAACTGGCCTTCTAAAAATTGGTTCTTTCCAGTGTCGCAGACCACAAAGAGGCAGATACAGACGCCCAAGAGGCAGAGCTCAGCCCCAAGGCTCATACAGACCTAAACAATGGGGTGCTTTCAGCCCCAAAGCATGGAGAAGACATCACAACCTTATAGGAAACAGACCCAATGACTTCCCTTTGCAAATGCCAAGCACTTACCTTTTGGCAGCTCCCTTTGGGGGAAATCTAGCACTTTTCTCACAACATTGGCACAGGATCACCCAGGACAAATGGGTACTGAATATTGTTTCTCAGGGTTACAGGTTCCACTTTCACACCCTACCAAGGCCAAAAGGTATGCAAGACCTGCCACAAAATCAGTGGGCAGAGGCACAAAAACAAATTTCTGCTCTCATGGACATGAGAGCTATTCAAAAAGTACCACAGCAAGAACAGGGGGCAAGGATTTTACTCAAGACTTTTCTTGGTACCCAGAAAAGACAAAGCCTGGAGACCAATACTGGACCTGTCAATTCTAAATACTTGCCTGGATGTCCCAAAATTCAAAATGTTGACACTGCAGCAACTTCTACCCATGCTGGGCAAGAAGGCTTGGCTATTTACTTTGGACCTCAAAGAGGCATACCTGCATGTCCCAATCAGACAGTCTTGCAGAAGATACCTTGGATTCATAGCTGGCTCAATGCATTACCAATTCTCTGCACTGCCCTTTGGCTTATCTACTGCACCCAGGGTCTTCACAAAATGCCTGGCACCAGTAATTGCATATTGCAGACAAAAAGGAATACAAATATATACCTACTTGGACGACTGCCTTATTCAAGCAGAGCGCAAGGACATTCTACTAAAGCATCTGGCGTTTGTAAAAAGATTACTAATTTGCCTAGGGTACACAGTAAACGAAAAGAAATCAAAATAAGTGCCCTCTCAAGAGATAATATTCCTGGGTGCAAGCTTATATACAACTGCCCAGATGACTTATCTCATGCCAGACAAGCAAAGGCAACTGACTCATTACTTTCAAATGATGGCAACAAAGACCCAGCTACCTGCAAGAAAAATTCTGCAGGCTTTGGGCTTCATGGCATCCTGCACCCTGCTAATTCCATCTGCAAGACTGCATATGAGGAAGCTGCAATGGTATCTAAAAAGTGTTTGGACTCAACATTGCCACAGCCTGGAAACAATAATAAATCTTATTCCCAGCATGCAACAGGCGTTTCGATGGTGGGCACTGGCCTGTCACCACAACAAGAGACAGCCTTTCATTTTACCCACAGCCAGGCAGACACTAACAACAGATGCATCGGATTATGCCTGGGGGGCACACATGGCAGGAAAATGTATTCAGGGCACGGGGCTGCAGACCAAATGCTTCATCACATCAATCAAAAAGAGATGCTAGCTGTACAGAATGTCCTGACAGCCTCAAGGATCTACTACATTCAGGACAACTATTACTAAAGACAGACAATACTACAGTTATGGTACATAAACAAGCAAGGGGCACACATTCTACCTCTGCAGGCAAGCCATGACTTTGTGGAACACAGCACTGACCTACCAAGTACATCTACATGCACAATTCCTGGCAGGAAAGAAAATACTCTGGCAGACGAACCAAGCAGAAACCTCATGGACCCTCACGAAAGTGGAAACTAAATCCACAGATCTTCAGCATGATAACAAGGAAATGGGGATGCCTAGACATAGATCTTTTGCCTCCCTCACAACTGCCAACTACAGCGATTCTGCACAAGGACTTATCACTCACAAGCATGGAAAGTGGATGCTCTATCATTCAGCTGGAAAACCCTAACAGTTTATGCCTTTCCACCACTGCCTCTCCTTCCCAAGGTGTTCCTAAAAGTCAGACAAGAGAAGCCAAAAATGATTCTTATTGCCCCAGACTGGCCAATGCCCAGCACTGGTACCCAATCCTAAAGAGCTTGTCTCAAGGCCCAGCCTGGACTTTACCTCAAATTCCACATCTTCTGACTCAACAAAACAATCAGATCCTGCACAGCCAACTCAGAACCTTAAATCTGGCTGCATGGCGGATACTATAGCCATTCAGAACACATTATTTATTTATTTATTTATTTATTTATTTATTAGCAGTTGGTTTACCAGGATAGTCCATTGGGCCAATAAGAACCCGTTTTCAATGGAGTCCTGGGGAGAAAAGCTCCAAAACAAAGGTTACAAAAGAGATTACATCATTTTTCAATTTACAATTACAATAATTTGTAAGTGAAAGACAAAGCTTTAAAACATTGGTAAACAAAAAGATTACAGTAGTTTACAATTGTGGAAATTTGAGGGTTCAAGATAAAGCAAAGATTAATCATTTACATAATATATTTGTGTTTTTTTTTTTTTTTTTAAATGTTAAGGTTACATTAAATTATTGCTGCAGCTCTCTGTAAAGCTGTTATGGATGCCATTTTGGAAGCCAGGAGGCCCAGCACCAGGAAATCTTATGCAGAAAAATGGAAGAGATTCTGTGCTTGGAACCAGGCACAAGGACTTGAACCACTTGTTCCAAATATTCCTCAGATTTTATAATACCTAACTGAGATGCTGGACAAAGGCCTATCCTTCTCCTCAATTAAGATGCATGCCTCTGCCATTTCAGCTCATTACAATACGGAACCTCCTATTTTCTCTTATCCACTGCTAAGACAGTACCTCAAAGGGGCAAAAAACATAAGACCCCCCAAGGAGAGCACCGATACCTACATGGGACCTCAACTTTATCTTAGAAAAGCTCACACTGCCTCCTTTTGAGCCAGCCAATACAGCTGATATAAAATTCCTATCATGGAAAACTGCTCTGCCCCTAGCAATAACTTCAGCAAGAAGAGTCTCAGAGTTGCAGGCATTAATGGCAGTGGAACCTTTTATCATTTTTCATCCGGACAGGGTTTCTCTAAGGACAAACCCAACATTTATGCCAATGGTAGTATCCAGTGTGGCTCTTAACCAAACCATTCATTTGCCAACATTTTATCCAAATCCCCAGAATAAAGGGGAGAGACTTGTGCACTCTTTGGACATACACAGGCAGCTATGCTTCTACTTGGACAAAACAAAAGTTTTCAGAAAAACTGAGCAACTGTTTGTAGCATATGCTGCAGGATCACAAGGAAAGGCTATCTCAAAGCAGACTATTTCAAAATGGATAGGGCACTGTATTCGTTTCTGCTATGCACAACATGGCAAGTCAGTGCCTAACAATATTAGGCCTCATTCTACCAGGGCAGCAGCCACTTCAGCAGCCTTTCTCAGAGGAGTACCAACCAAGGAAATTTTGGAGGCTGCAACTTGGAGTTCAGTGCACACTTTTACCAAGCATGATCACTTACCTCTTTATTCTAAATCCAGAGCAGGCTTTGCCACTGCAGTTCTGCAGGGCCTCAGGGCCTCATAGCCACTCCTAATCCTATTTAGACCCAGCCGCCCTACCTCAGCTTTGGGATTCAACCCAAGTGTAATTGACTGCAACAGTGAAACATGATGAACATAGTACAGTTGTGTACCTACCATAAATGTAGATGTTCGAGTGTATTCCCTGTTGCAGTCCAGGCTACCAACCCTCCATACCCCTTTCTTTGCTGGGACTTATCTATACTTTCTATCCTATACAACCTATGTGGTTTGCTTGTAGATGAAGGCATTGTTTTTATTTTACTGTATGTTTACATAAGCAATATATTGCCTACCTTCTCAGGGCACCTGACATCTGGAGCAATTAAAACAGAAGAAAATGGCGCCGGCTGCATCTTAAATACCCTGGCGCACTGACGCCAGGGAAGAGGTGACAGCAACCGACGCCGGACCAGGACTTTGGAATTCTGGCCAGCTGCGGGTAGCCTGCCAGCAGGATAACCCAAGTGTAATGACTGCACAGTGAATACACTCGAACATCTACATTTATGGTAGGTACACAACTGGACTTCCTTGGATTTAGAGTTATTTGTGAGTCAAGATGAGGTGGTGTAATTTAGACCTTATCACAAAGAAACTGCAGCCAGTAACTTTTTATTAGCTTCAAGTATGCACCCCCCCCACTTGTTGAATTCTTTGCCTTATGGGGAGTATAAACGTATTTTTGGCAATACATCGGACAAGAGAAGGATAGGGCAAGAATTTTTAAAAGTAAGAAACAGGCCGTCTTGTAGAGGTTATTCCCCTGAGTTGTTGGCTAGGACAGAGACTTGGGTTTTAGGAATCCGACAAAGAGATGACAAAGGGGTAATAAGGAGACATGAAGAAGAATCCTTAGGTGAAGGTACAAGGAAAATGTATTTTGTTAGTAAATTTTCACCTTTTTCACATCATTTAGCAAGGTTAGTTAGGACATTTTGGCCCATAGTGATGCAAGATGAATCTACCAAAGGTGTAATGTGAAGTTGTTCAAACTTGCCATTTATTCTTACAGATGGGTTCGGAGCCAAGCCATCTGCTCTGATCGGTGGCTTCACTAGCTAAAGATCTCAGAGTAGCTTGAGGCCAGGCCCCTATCCCATGATGCTCTCTGTTTTACTGATCGCAGGTCGTCAGAGAGCTCTGGCCAGTTTATTCATATTTACTTGTTTTTGACATTTTTCTGCTAATAATTACTAGCTATCTAAAGTTGTTATAGTTTTTTCTGCTTTTGGGCTATTTAGTTTGTGAGTTTCTTTAGTTAAATGGACTGTTGTCCTTTGCAGAGCAGTTGCTCTTAAGCCTTTGGCAGTTCTTTAGTTATCCCCTATCCATTTTTTCTATAAATAGTGTGTTAGTGTGTTTAGAGAGTAGTTTACTTGTTTAGATAGTTATATATCTTTAGTTAGATATATCCTTCAGTTGTTCAGGGATCTGGCAACTTAGGAGTGTCATAGTATCTAGAGTACAGTGTGATTAGTTTCAGTACCGCTTGTTTCTGCTGTAGTGTTACTCTGTATTCTTTGGAGAAGGTTTACGGTTGTTCAGGGATCTGCCAATCAAGAACTGTTAAATACTGTTGATTACAATGACCATAGGGAGAAACAGAAATCTGGCTTCAAAAAGTGTCCAAAATGCGTGCAGATGATGTCCATTACGGATGCCCATGTCAATTGTGTTCATTGTTTGGGGCCTGTTCCCCTGCAGGAGGATTGCTGTATCTGCCATTTATTCAGTAGTAGGGTTTTACTGGAGAGAACGAAGCTAATAGATATAGGCTTATTGAAGCCAGATTTCCAGGAGTCCGACAAGGCTGACCAGACCTCCAAGTCATCGAATGGGTCGAAGTCTTTAAAGGCGTCCTCTGAGCCCAAGTCATCGGCTCCAAGCCTTACTGTGAAGGTCAGGTCGCCGGCTCTGCAGTCTTCGGAGCCCTGCACTGAGCAAGTTACTTGGAGCCAGTCCCCAGTCTTGGAACCGGTCTCAGAAACCTTGAAGTCGCCTATACTTCAATCGGTGACATCTTTGGTTCCTTCGACTCGTTCTTCGAGGACCCTTTCGGATGTGGACCGGGTGGTGCAGAGGCTTCTGGAGAACCCGGTAGTGGCTAACTTATCAGCCTTGACCCAACAGGTTTCGGTGCCTAAGACCATTCCGCTGGCTGTGACTACTCCTCCTCCGAGCCGGGCCTTCGGAGCCAGAGGAGGAGAATCTGATGGTTATGGAGCCTTCGGAACCGAGGCTTGTTCCAGTGCCTTCGGCTCCGTCAACCCTGACTTCTTCGCTTCCATTGGAAGAGTCTGGGTGCTGACACACTTTTGTCGGTTCCGGGGGGGGGAATTTGAACCAATGTGTTTGTTCCGACCCTTCCTCTCGGGACTTCGGCGCAGATGAGCTCAGCTCTGTCCTCTGGTTCGGAGCCCACTGTTTTGGCTCGGGGGAGGTTGCCGTCTTCCTCAGAACCGGTGGAGTCGTCTGGTCAGAGCAGTGGTGCCTTTGATGCCATGAGGAAGGTTATATCATCCAGGACACACACGTCATCAGGTCCATCCTCCTCCTCCCCCCCTAATATACCGCTTTCCGCCTCTACATTGCAAGTCCCTGTGAAGCGTCAAGACCCGGAGTTTCAGGTAACCCCATTGGGTGACCCATGCTCTACTGAGACCTCACCAGAAGCCCCCGCTGATGAGGTTCCCAGGAAGAGACTGTGTAAGAGGAGGCATGTAGATTCCCCACAGGAATCTTTGACATCAGACACAGACTTGGAGGAATTGGAAGGGTCCCCACAGTCCCCCTGGGAGGATATCTCTTTTGCTGATATCCTGGAGGTCCTAAAGCAGAGGGGTGACTGGAAGTCTGTTAGCCCTACTGAGGATGAGTTGTTGCTCTTGAAGGCCTTTGGGTCTCAACCTTCCACCACCTGGGTGAGTCCGCTCTTCGATGTGATGGAGTTGGTTGCCCAAAGGATGTGCAAGTCCCCTGATACTATGGAACCGGTCCCTCGGAGGCCCAACAAGTTTGTCACCTCCTCCCAAGACAAGATGTTCCTCACTAAGGGAGTCCCGGTTGATGTCATGGTGGTGGCTGCCGCCACCAAGAAAGAGATGTCAGAAACATCTTCTACTGTCCTTCCTCCTAATAGGGATTCCAGGATGATGGATAGATACAGGAAACGCATCTTTAGCTCTGAGACCTTTGCTATGGGATCGCTCAACTATTTGACTCATTTTACCTGTCTTCAAAGAGATCTCCTGAAAGAGCTTGGAGATGCTCTGCAGAGTAATACAGATGGAGCTGTCTCTGAGAAAGTGACAGCACAACTTAGTACCCTTAACTCCATAGTGAACTCGTCCATGCGACTCCTTTCCTATGCAGCCAAGAGTTCGAGTCGAGCAGCGGGTTCAGCGATAGCTCTAAGGAGACCTTCCTGGATGCACTTATGCTCCTTTGCGGAAGCCTTCAAGTCTTCCTTTGTCAACACCCCATTCGATGGCTGTTCTCTCTTTGGGCTCAAAGTCAAGGAGACTCTCACTAGGTGTGTGCAAGAGGGAAAGACACTATCTGCTGTAGGAGTCCATTTTTCCACCCCTCCCAGACTATACCCTAAAAGCAGAAAGGTGGGAAAATGTGGTTCTGAAATTCCCAAGGAGCTTTCCAGAACACACATAGTGAACCCCCCTCCAGGGACAGAGGAGGGGGTAATAATGGAAGACACCACCCTGGCGGCAGTGGGGGTCTGCAGAACTAGGGCGACTGGGATCAGTTCCTTGGAAAGCCGTATCAGCGCTCCTGAAAGGAGGCCCGACTGTCCTGCTCTGGAGGCAGTCGGGGGTTGCTTGGCTTTGTATCCAGATGCCTAGCTAGGAATTGCAACAGATTCTTGGGAACAAAGCATCATTACCAGAGAATACATTATTCCATTCTTAGAAAACCCACCTGTTGGCAAAAGAAATTCCAGACGTTCCACCCAGTCTCAGGGATCAAGCAGCCATAGAAATCCAGAGGCTGCAAGAAATAGAGTCATCCAACCAGTCCCAGCAGACCAGATAAGATCCGGAACTTACTCCAGATTCTTTTTAGTTCCAAAGAAGACCGGGGACTGGAGGCCCATCTTGGATCTCAGCAGACTAAACACATTTGTAAAGAAGGAGAAGTTCCGGATGGTCGCACTTCAGTCTATTCTCCAATTCCTCTGAGTGGGTGATTGGATGTGCTCTGTAGATCTCAAGGATGCATACTACTATATCAAAATGGCCAGGCCATGCAGAGATAATCTGCGTTTCCGGCTGGGAGCCAGTCACTGCCAATTCCGAGCACTGCCCTTTGGACTCACAACAGCCCCAGAGTGATTACCAAATGCATGGCAGTGGCTATGGCTCACTTGAGGCGTCTAGGATTTCGAGTGTTTCCGTATCTGGACGACTGGCTCCTTACTACCATAACATCATGTGATTTATTATAAATAATGTGCTGTTGGTGTAACAACTTATCCCTTGACGGCTTTTTAGCCGAGGTACAAAGGAGACACCAGTAAAGTTTGTTTGCACTTTACTTTTGAGAATCTTCATTTTTTGTGTGTTTTATATTAATTTATGGTACGAGTTTCAATCTTTGTTTTGGTTGGGCAGATACGATGTCCATCGGAGTCTCGACAGAAGTAGCTGGTTTTGCCAAGGAGGGGAAGATGATCGCGTTTCTTTGCTGGATATGTGGAGGTTGAGAAGAAGAAAGGTGTGCAGCGGATGATTTGTGGTCCCTTGGTGGTATAAACGTACAATCTGCTGAGTTTGAGGGACTGGAAAGGTTGTTGGCAAAATAAGTGACTTTGTTTTATGATAGGAAATTGTTAGATAAATATCTGGCGACCAGATTAACTCATTATGGCCCTAGGGTTGATAAACTTCCGGCCTTTGAATTTGCGGAAGATGAAGCAGATGTGTTAGAGTGGAAGATGGCGTCACTTGCTTGCACCACGGCATGGTTAAAGGTTTTGGTTAAACGTAACGGTAGAGTACAAGAGAAGTTGCAGGCAGAAATCTTGGGGCTGCAAGAGGAGTTATTAAGAAGTGTTTCTGATGACTGTTTTGCTGATAAGATGAAAACCATTAGGGGTCGATTATCCAAGATAGGAGGAGAGGTAATTTCAAGAAAGAAGTGTAAGCCTGAGTGTGATTCTAAAGACTATGAAAATAACTTGTTTTTTTCTTGGCAAAGGAAGCCCAGGAGGGGCAGGAATGTTAAGCAAACAGGTTGGAGCGAATGCTCGCATAACCAGAGACTTGTCCATTTCATCGGGGGAAATGGCCTTCAGCAGCAGGAGAAGTGTCTCATTTGAGGATTTAAATGAAGAAAGCAACGGAGGTACACAGAACCAGCAACGGAACAGTCCCCAGCAAACACGAGGGAGAGGCCAGAAGTGGCAAAGGAACAATGGAGGTACCGGGCTGAACAGCAGGCGAAGGAGAAAATAAATGTTAATGTGAACTTTGAGCCAGTTTTGTTTTGGGCAGAAGGAGTTGGGCCCACACAACATGACGAACTTGGACATTTTGACATCATTAATTTATCCATGTTTGAGATTACTGATGAGGTTAAATTCTTGTTAAGTAAGGGTATAAAGTTTGTACCCACTCATTTTCCCAGCCTAGCGGATATATTGCCTGTAGTTGGATGCTTTTGTAGAAAACTGAAGATGTCCTTCAAGGATGCATCTGCAGTCATAACATATGGGTTGTCCTGCCTCAGGCAGCCCTTCGGTCGGCCGGATTCCAAAGTCTGGGTCTGGCCTCGGCTGATGTCGAACTTTCCCCGACGTCGGAGCGTCTGGGGTATAAAAGCACCAGCCGACGCCATTTTCTTCAGTCTTTCTTGCCGCGCAGTGCCCGAAGCAGAAGCTGTTCGCAAGTGCCGGTCGGTCAGATCCAGTGATTTCAGCTACCGAAGACTTCGAAAAAAGCTAAGTACCCTGTTGTGGACTCTTTCTTGCCTCAGCCAATGTCAGACAAAGTAAATAATTGTTTAACTTGTGGGAAAAAAATACCTCATAAGGATTTCCATTCTACTGCCTTCTTGCTTCGCCCAGACCACGACGTGATCGGCCTGTTTAGCCTGTGCCTCCTTCAACCGACGAACTCTTAGACGCCGGGTCGGAGTTTGCAGAGGAATTTTTGGTGCCATTTTTGTTATAAAATGCCAGCCGGAGACCCGACTTTGCATATGGTCAAAACGCAAGGAAAAGGACCAACATCGGCCCGCTGGGGTTTCGCTGAAACCACGGCTAGGCCTACCGCTGAAAGTGTCTCGTTTCGCTCGAAACAGAGTCCTCGGCGATTCCTTCTTCCCGAAACCATTTCACCACCGAGGCCCAAGAGGGCCCCGGCTGAGTCGGCTTCAGA
>NW_025052956.1:0-11552 GCF_019279795.1 Protopterus annectens | reverse complement strand
AAGATCCACATTGCTGCAGTCCTAACACTTGGTAGTCCGCTGTCCTCGGTCGGCCCGAATATCAGAGTAAGGCGCCGGTCAAGCGCATTTGACTGACATCAGACGCAGGGTACAAATCGCATGACCGCGCATATCCTCAGTCTTTTCTTGCCCCAGATGTCAGAAGACCCTAAAAGAAAGGTAAAACAAAAAAAACAAACAACCAACCAGCCTAATACCAAAATATGTACAATATATACAATATATACAAACAATATATCAGATGGATAACCACCCACAACCCCAAAGGGGAAGGAGGGAGAATTGACTGCAGCAATGTGGATCTTGAACATCTACATTTATGGTAGGAACAAAACTGTACTTTGTTCTTCATCTCACATTGCTCCAGTCCTACCATTTGGGTAGAACCCAAAAGAAGTGGTAAGGGAGGATGGCAAACTATAGAAGCAGGAGCTGCCAAAATGCCCTGCAACACAGCAGTGGCAAAACCAGCCCTGGATTTAGAGTACAGTGGAAGGTGGTAATGCCTAGAGAAAGTATGCACTGAACTCCAAGTAGCTGCCTCCAAAATATCCTTAGTTGCCACCCCCCGTAAAAAAGCTGTTGAAGTGGCAGTAGCCCTAGTGGAATGAGGCCTAATCCCAGCTGGAATCTCTTTGCCATGATGGGAATAACAGAAAGCAATGCAAAACCAATCCACTTAGAAATAGTTTGTTTTGACACAGGCTTGCCCTGAGAACACAAAGCAAAAGAAACAATAACTGCTGAGACTGCTGAACCCTTTAGTTCTGTCCAAATAATATCACAACTGCCTGTGTACATCTAAAGTGTGCAAAATCTTTTCCCCTTTATTTTGGGGATTTGCATAAAAAGTAGGCAAATGAATAGTTTGGTTTAAAGCCACACTAGAAACCACTTTAGGCATAAAGGAAGGATTAGTGCGAAAGATACCCTATCCTTATGGAAAATTAAGAAAGGCTCAACTGCCATAAGGGCCTGCAATTCAGAAACCCTTCTTGCAGAGGTAACGGCCAACAAAAAAGCAGTCTTTCATGACAAATATTTAAACTCGGCAGTAGCTGCAGGCTCAAAAGGTTGTAGAGTGAGTTTCTCCAACACAAAATTGAGATCCCAAGCAGGAGTAGGAGCTCTTCGTGGGGGTCTTATATTCTTTGCCCCTCTAAGAAATTGCTTGAACAAAGGATGAGAAAACAATGGTGGGTCACAGTCATAGTGAGCTGAAATTGCTGCAGCATGAATCTTAATAGAAGAGAAGGACAAACCTTTGTCCAATAACTCAGTAAGATATTGAAGAGCCACACTTAAATCAGGCTCAGAAACATCCAAATCCTTAGCTGCACTCCAAAATAAAATCTCTTCCATTTATCTGTACACTTTCCTTGTACTAGGCCTTCTAGCTTCCAAAATCACATTCAAAACTTGTTGTGGAAGTTGAGACCCTCTATGGTTTAAAACAGAATATGCCAGGCTGTTAGGTGAAGAGAGTGAAGCTTGACATTGAGCAAATGACTGTCCTCCTGAGACAACAGATGTGGAATCAAAGGCAAAGGCCATGGAGGCTTCCTACAGACTTCTCAGTAATGGGTACCAGTGCTGTCGAGGCCAATCTGGAGCTATCAAAATCATCCTTGGCTTGTCCTGTCTGACCTTCAGAAGTACCTTTGGGAGGAGAGGCAGAGGTGGAAAGGCATACACATGAAGATTTGTCCAACTGAAAGAAAGAGCATCCAGTTTCCAAGCTGTGGGATCATACCGCTTTGTGCAAGAGTTTGCCAGCTGCTGGTTTAGTGGAGAAGCGAACAGATCTATGTCTGGAGTTCCCCATGACACTGTCAATTTCTGAAATACATGAAGATCCAGTTTCCACTGGGGATCCATGATTTGTCTGCTTAACACATCTGCTAAGGAGTTCTGTGCGCCTGGCAGAAACCTTGCCTGAAGATTGAGCTGTAAGCAGAGCAGTCTCGCACAAAAATCATTGCTTGCCTGCATAGAGGATAAGAATGTGTTCCCCTTGCTTGTTGATGTACCACATGACAGTTGTGTTGTCTGTTAGAATCAACACCTGCCCTGGAAGAAGTAAATCCTTGAAAGCTATTAATGCAAACTGGACTGCTAACGCATCTCTTTCAGATTGATATGTAGATGTTGTAGCAGTCTGGCAGGCCACTGTCTTGTATCCACTTTCCATTCAGATGAGCTCCCCAAGCTTTGTCTGAGGCATCTGTCGTTAGAATCCTGACTGCGCCTCTGGCGGGTCACAGAGAGAGTCCTTTGTTTGGGTGAGCATTTCCTGGGCCCACCACAAAAATTCCTTTTGGATACAGGTATTATTGGAATGACAGTGTCAAATCCTGGCAGTGCTGTGTCCATACATTTTGAGATACCATTCTTCCTCATATGCAGTTTGGCATTGGGGCACCAGAATAAGATGCCATGAACCTAAGGCTTGAAGGATTTGTCCTTGCAGTCGGCCGGACTGATGAGACAACTGGTAAGTAAAGGAAGATTCCTTTTGTTTGTCGGGGTCCAAAAGGCCATCTGGGATGCTGTATTCAGTCTCACACCCAGAAAGCACATGTCTTGAGAGGGTACTAGACTGGACTTTATTTCGCTCACAGAATACCCCAGGCATCTTAGCACTGCTATCACATATTCCAAATGATGAAGAAGCTCGCCTTTTCCTTGAGCCAGAATCAGGCAATCGCCAAATAAGGATAGATTTGTATTCCTTTTAGCCTGAAGAAAGCTATCACTGGAGCCAGAACTTTTGTAAATACTCTGGCAGTAGATAAGCCAAAGGGCAATGCAGAGAACTGATAGTGAGAAGTCCCAGCCAAAACGCAGATACTTCCTGCAACTTAGTCTGATAGGAACATGAAGGTAAGCCTCCTTGAGATCCAAAGTTACCATCCAGTGATCTTTGCCCAGCAGAGTAAAAGCTGTTGTAACGCCAACATTTTGAACTTGGGAATGTCCAGATAAGTGTTGAGGATAGATAAATCCAAAATTGGTCTCCACGTGTTCCCCTTTTTGGTACTAGGAACAGGTGAGAATAAAATCCTAGGCCCCTTTCTGGCATGGGAAACCCGGGCTGTATGGCCCCTATTTGGAGTAACAGAGAAATTTGCTTGTGAGCCTCTATTCTTTGTTGAGGAGGAATGTCTGGCATGCCTTTGAAAGGAGGCAAGGTATGGAAATAAAACCTGTAACCTTGTGTATGATATCCAATACCCATCTGTCTTGGGAAATTTAAACTCCAATTTTCTTTGAAAAGTGCCAACCTTCCTCCCAAAGGTGCTGCCAGACGAACAGGTTCTGGCAGCTGAAAAGGTAGGTCATTGGGTCTGTTTACGAAGGACTGACCCCTGCCCTCACCAAGACTGTGCAGGAGAACTCCCTGTTCTAGGCCTGAAAGAGCCCTGAGCTCTGCCCCTCCACGCCTAGATCTACCCCTAGACTGGGAATCATAAGAAGGATACGTCCACCCCTTAGTAGGCCAATTTCTACTAAACTTTGGAGGCTGAACCTGCAAAAAATCTTTAACAGTCTGCATAGACTTAGCCTTGTCTTCCATTTTCTTTAAAACTGCCTCAACAGGAGAACCAAACAACACATCAGATTGAAAGGGCATCCAAAATCCTTGTTTTAACATGGTCAGATAAATTTTGATCCCTCAGCCAGGCATGCCTGCGAAGAACTGACCCAGTGGCAGCCACCCTAGAGGAGGCCTGTACAGCATCAAAACCACATTGCAAAGAATGCTTACCCACCTGTTCAGAAACATGCACTAAATCTTGTAACTCTTTACAATCAATACCTTCCCAGAGCATCAACCTTAGATTTCAATTTTGAAAGGAGATAATTTTGATATTTTAACATGTGAAACTGGCAATTCAAGGCCCTCATGGCTAGGGGGGAAGAAGTATAAACTTTCTTTCCCCATCTATCCAAGGCCCTGGCCTCTTTATCTGCAGGAACCGGATTCTTGACAACAGAAGCCTTAACACCCTTAGGCCCCCGGCTAACAGTTTCTGGGTCTGCCCTAGGACTCTTAAAAAGATACTTATGAGCTTCAGGCACCCTGTAATACCTATCTGGTTTAACAGGAGCAGGAGGCAAAGAATCAGGATTAAGAGAAGCCTCTCCAAAAACATCTTCCACCACATCAAAACAGGAGGTATAGCCAAAGGCCTATGCTGGGGTAAAAACAAAATTCCCTAAGCCTTTTCCTGGAATCAGAGAAGTCCTGACCTTCCCATTTAAAATGCTCCTCATGGAATGAAGGTCTCTGAAAAGAAAAATCCTCAGGAGGAGAAGCAGAAGGAGTAGAATCATCACATCAGAATCAGAATAAGAGAATACTCCTGCAAGTCTTCAGCAAGACTCAGAACATCAAGCCTGCTCAAATCCCCAACACTGGTTCCACCTAGGCCTCTTATCAGGAGGGGCATAGAACCTCTAATTAAAGTAATCAAATCTTCTGCCATTTTAAGCATGTGCTTCTTGGGCACAGAACCTGAAGAACTAGGAGTGACACCCACAGAAGCTAAACTGACCTGCCTCTGGAGAAGCCTTGGAAACAGAAGAGAGGGCCTAACACCTTAGGAAGGGAGGGAGTAAGTACCTGAGAAGCCCCTTAGCCTGACCTGCCTCCTGGGAGGCCACATCCTGTAAAATCAAAGTTTCTCCCTGGGACTCCAGAGAGGCCTCCGGGAACCACCGGTTCCCTGACGCTCTCAGCGTCGGTGGACGACTCCTCTAACCTAGCTTTAACTGCCTTGTCCTTGCGCTTCTTTGAGGAAGCGGGCCGGAGCATCCGACGGCATATTGTAATGCACCGCTTCCCAAAGATAACCTGGCACAATCCAACCTTCCTTTATAGTGCGTTATTAAACCTAGCACAAAAGCGACACCCAACAACGCGTGCTCAGGCCCAAACAAGGTATACACAAATTATGGTAATCCCTATGCGTATCTGTTTCCCACAAGAAATACAGTTATTCACTTTTTCTGACATCCGTAAACCACTGAGGCAAGAAAAACAAAATATTCCCAACGGGTACTTAACCAACTCTGACTTCGGTCTGAAACTCCGAATTCGAAAATTTCAGAACGCCAACGGCACTTGCAATACTGCTTCTGCATCGGACCATGCGGCAAAAAGACTGAGGATATGGCGTGGTCATGCATTTGTACCCTGACGTTCTGATGTCAGTCAAATGCGCCTTGACCGGCGCAGCCTTATACTTGATATTCGGCCGACCGGGACAGCGGACTACCCAAGTGTTAGGACTGCCGCAATGTGAGATGAAGAAAGTACAGTTTGTACCTACCATAAATGTAGATGTTAAGATCCACATTGCTGCAGTCCTAACATTGGGTAGTCCGCTGTCCACGTGCGAATATCAAAGTATCTGTGTCAGGCGCATTTGACTGACGCAGTACGCCAGGGTACAAATGCGCATGACCGCCATATCCTCAGTCTTTCTTGCCCCAGATGTCAGAAGACCCTAAAGAAAGGTCAAAACCAAAAGATAGCAAACAACCAACCAACCACCCTTGCACTAACTATAGTACAATATATACAATATACACAAAATGTACAATCCAAACCACACAACCACTCTAACAACAGAGGGAAGGAGGTAAATTCTGCAGCAATGTGGATCTTCGAACATCTACATTTATGGTAGGTACAAAACTGTACTATGTTCTTCATCTCACATTGCTGCAGTCCTAACAATTGGGTAGAATCCCAAAGCAGAGATAAGGGAGGATGGCTAACTACAAGGAAGCAGGAGCTGCCAAAATGCCCTGCAAAACAGCAGTGGCAAAACCAGCCCTAGACTTAGAGTAAAGTGGCAGGTGATAATGCTTAGAGAAAGTATGTACAGAACTCCAAGTAGCTGCCTCCAAAATATCCTTGGTTGCCACTCCCCTCAAAAAAGCTGTTGAAGTGGCAGTAGCCCTAGTGGAATGAGGCCTAATCCCAGCTGGAATCTCCTTGCCATGATGGGAGTAACAGAAAGCAATGCAACACCCAATCCACTTAGAAATAGTTTGTTTTGATACAGGCTTGCCCTGAGAACTGAAAGCAAAAGAAACAAACAACTGCTGAGACTGCCTGAACCCTTTAGTTCTGTCCAAATAATAACGCAACTGCCTATGGACATCTAAAGTGTGCAAAATCTTTTCCCCTTTATTTTGGGGATTTGCATAAAAAGTAGGCAAATGAATAGTTTGGTTTAAAGCCACACTAGAAACCACCTTAGGCATAAAGGAAGGATTAGTACGTAATGATACCCTATCCTTATGGAAAATCAAGAAAGGCTCAACTGCCATAAGGGCCTGTAATTCAGAAACCCGTCTTGCAGAGGTAATGGCCAACAAAAAAGCAGTCTTCCATGATAAATACTTCAACTCAGCAGTAGCTGCAGGCTCAAAAGGTTGTAGAGTGAGTTTCTCCAACACAAAATTGAGATCCCAAGCAGGAGTAGGAGCTCTGTGGGTCTATATTCTTTGCCCCTCTAAGAAATTGCTTGAACAAAGGATGAGAAAACAATGGTGGGTTGCAATCATAGTGAGCTGAAATTGCTGCAGCATGAACTTTAATAGAAGAGAAAGACAAACCTTTGTCTAGTAACTCAGTAAGATATTGAAGAGCCACACACAAATTAGGCTCAGAAACATCAAAATCTTTTGCTGCACTCCAAAACAAAAATCTCTTCCATTTGTCTGCGTACACTTTCCTTGTACTAGGCCTCCTAGCTTCCAAGATAACATTCAAAACTTGTGAGGAAGTGGAGCCACTATGGTTCAAAACAGAATATGCCAGGCTGTTAGGTGCAGAGAGTGAAGCTTGACATTTAGCAAATGGCTGTCCTCCGGGACAACAGGTGTGCAATCAAGGCAAAGGCCATGGAGGCTTCCACACTAGACTTCTCAGTAATGGGTACCAGTGCTGTCGAGGCCAATCTGGAGCTATTAAAATCATCCTTGGCTTGTCCTGTCTGACTTTCAGAAGTATCTTTGGGAGGAGAGGCAGAGGTGGAAAGGCATACACATGAAGATTGCTCCAATTGAAAGAAAGAGCATCCACTTTCCAAGCTGTGGAATGAACCCTTTTTGTGCAAAACTTTGGCAGCTGCTAGTTCAGTGGAGAAGAACAGATCTATGTCTGGAGTTCCCCATGACACTGTCAATTTCTGAAATACATGAGGATCCAATTTCCACTCGTGGGGATCCATAATTGCCTGCTCAACACATCTGCTAAGAGTTCTGTGCTCCTGGCAGAAACCTTGCCTGAAGATTGAGCTGTAAACTGAGAGCAGTCTCCCACAAAATCATTGCTTGCCTGCATAGAGGATAAGAATGTTCCCCTTGCTTGTTGATGTACCACATGACAGTTGTGTTGTCTGTTAGAATCAACACCTGCCCTGGAAGAAGTAATTTCCCTTTAAAGCAATTAATGCAAACCGGACTGCCTGTATCATCAGGTTGTTATGTCAGATACAGTGGTCCTGGCAGGCCTACTTGTCTTGTTATCCACTTTCCATTTAGATGAAACTCCCCAAGCTTTGTCTGAGGCATCTGTTAGGTTAAGAATCTGACCTACGCCTCTGGCAGGTCACAGAGAATCCACTTGTTTGGTGACATTCCTGGGCCCACCACAAAAATTATTTTTAGAATGCAAGGGTACTTATTTAGACATTGACAGTGTGTCCATAATCACCATGAGTGCTGTGTCCATACATTTTGAGGTACCATTGCAGCTTCCTCGCCATGCAGTTTGGCATTGGGAAAGCTACCAGAGCTAGAAGATGCCATGCAACCCCAAAGGCTTGAAAGGACACAACCTTGCAGTCAGCCGGACCCCAATCAAGGAGATAAAAAGAGTTGATGGAAGTACAGAAGGGATTCTCTTTGTTTGTCAGGGGTTAAAAAGGCCATCTGGGGATGCTGTATTGTTCAGTCTCACACCCAGAAGGCATATCCTGGGAGAATTTACTAGACTGGACTTTATTTGGGTTCTGCAGAATACCCAGGCATCTTAGCACTGTATCACATGAGTGTAGAAATGATGAGAAGAGGTGGGCGTCCTTTCAGCAGGGCAGGAATCAGGCTGATAGGTCAGGCGGGATGGATCTGGCATTCCTCTTGGCCTGGAAGAAGCTATCACTGGGGCTGAGACCTTGAACACTCTGGGGCAGTGGATGAAGCCAAGGGCCCAGTGGAGGACTGATGGTAAGGTGGCCGAAGCATGGTCACTTCCTGCAGCTTGGCCTGAGTGGGACATGAGTGGCCTCCAGCAGGATCAGGTCACCCGTCAGTGATCTTTGTGAGGAGTAAGCTGTTTATAGCGTCAACATTTTAGACCATGGGAATATATCCAGATAAGTGTTGAGGATAGATAAATCCAAAATTGGTCTCCACGTGTTCCCCTTCTTTGGTACTAGGAACAGGCGAGAATAAAATCCTAGGCCCACTTCTGGCAGAGGGACGGCTGTATGGCCCTTTTTGGGGCAACAGAGAAATGCTAGTGAGCCTCTATGCTTTGTTGAGGAGGAACGTCTGTCATGTCTTTGAAAGGAGGCAAGGTATGGAAATAAAACGTTTAACCGTGGTGTATGATATCCAATACCCATCTGTCTGGGTAATTAAACTCCAATTTCCTTTGAAAAGTGCCAACCTTCCTCCAAAGGTGCTGCCAGGCGAGCAGGCTCTGGCAGCTGAAAAGGTAGGTCATTGGGTCTGCTACGAAAGGACTGACCCCTGCTGTCAGAAGCCTGTGCAGGAGAACTCCTGTTCTAGGCCTGAAAGAGCCCTGAGCTCTGCCCACCTCTAGATCTACCCCTAGACTGGGAATCATAAGAAGGATACGTCCACCCCTTAGTAGGCCAATTTCTACTAAACTTTGGAGGCTGGACTTGCAAAAAATCTTTAACAGTCTGCATAGACTTAGCCTTGTCTTCCATTTTCTTTAAAACTGTCTCAACAGGAGGACCAAACAACACGTCAGATTGTAAAGGAGCATCTAAAATCCTTGTTTTAACATGTTCAGACAAATTCTGATCCCTCAGCCAGGCGTGCCTGCGAAGAACTGACCCAGTGGCAGCCACCCGAGATGAGGCCTGTACAGCATCAAAACCACATTGCAAAGAATGCTTACCCACCTGTTCAGAAACGTGCACTAAATCTTGCAACTCCTTACAATCAATACCTACTGCCAGAGCATCAATCTTAGATTTCAATTGTGAAAGGAGATAATTTTGGTATTTCAACATGTGAAACTGGCAATTAAAGAGCCCTCATAGCAAGAGTGGAAGAAGTATAGACTTTCTTTCCCCATCTATCCAAGGCCCTAGCCTCTTGTCTGCAGGAACCGGATTCTTAACAACAGAAGCCTTAACACCTTTAGGCCCTGGCTAACAGTTTCTGGGTCTGCCCTAGGACTCTTAAAAGATACTTATGAGCTTCAGGCACCCTGTAATACCTATCTGGCTTAACAGGAGCAGGAGGCAAAGAATCAGGATTAAGAGAAGCTCTAAAAACATCTTCCACTACATCAAAACAGGAGGTATAGCCAAAGGCCTATGCTGGGGTAAAACAAAATTCCCTAAGCCTTTTCTGGAATCAGAGAAGTCCTGACCTTCCCACTTAAAATGCTCCTCATGGAATGAAGACTGTCTAAAAAAGAAAAATCCTCAGGAGGAGCAGAAGGAGTAGAATCATCCACATCAGAATCAGAATAAGGAGAGTACTCCTGCAAGTCTTCAGCCAAGACTCTGAAACATCTGAAGCCTGCTCAAAACCCAGCTCAGGCTCCACCCTAGGCCTTATCAGGAGGGCATAGAACCCTAATCAAAGTAATCAAATCTTCTGCCATTTTAAGCATATGCTTCTTGGGCACAGTACCTGAAGAGCTAGGGTAACACTAAGCTAAACCTGGCCTGCCCTGGGAAGCCTTGGAAACAGAAGGAGAGGGCCTAGCCACCTTAGGAAGGGAGGGAGTATAGTAACTGAGAAGCCCCTCAGCCTGACTAGTCTCTGAGAGGCCACATCTGTAATAACAAGGTTTTCCTGGGAACACAAAGAAACCTCCGGTGGAACCACCGCTCCACCGACACTCTAAAAAACCCGCTCTGGTACAGACGGTTCTTCAAGCCTAGGCTTAACTGCCTTGTCCTTGCTTTTGAAGAGGCGCCGAGCATCCGACGGCATTTTATAGTTACACCGCTTCCCAAAGACCAACCTGCACAATCCAACCTCTTTATAGTGCGTTTATTAAATCTAGCACAAGAGAAACAGCCAACAACGTCGTGCTCAGGCCCTAAGCAAGGAATACACAAAGTATGATAATCTTTATGCGGTATCCGTTTCCCACAAGAAATGCAATTATTAACTTTTTCTGACATCCGGTAAATGACAAATGACTGAGGCAAGAAAAAACTAAAATATTCTAGCGGGTACTTAGCCAACTTTGAACCGGTCTGAAACTTTAAATGAAAATCTCAGAACGCCACCCGGCACTGGCTATACTGCTTCTGCATCGGACCATGCGGGAAAAGACTGGAAAATGCGGTCATGCATTTGTACCCTGGCGTACTGGCGTCAGTCAAATGCGCCTGACCGGCCAGCCTTATACTTTGATATTCGGGCCGACCGTGGACAGCGGACTACCCAATTGTTAGGACTGCAGCAATGTGAGATGAAGAACATCATTAGGTTTTAGGGGTGTACTGGGGTGTTTTCTTCATGATTTTCAATAAAGCAAAGTTTTGTACGATGTGACATAGGCTCAAATGAATATGACAAGAAACAACTGTATAAAAGCTCAAACTGTCAAACAGTATATTTATACAACACAAACGTTAGAACTGGATACTTAAAGCTGTTATACATAAAAGGTGGGAATACCTTTTTAACAGTGACGCTTTCTATATTACCTTTGTATATGGTCTCACAGATTTATACAACAAAGAAAGAGTAGTGAGCTATAGAATGCAAATAGCTACAGGAGACACATTTTGGAAGAACTGAACAAGTGAATTTGATAAAGGTTTTCAGGACAGTTATTCAGCTGAATACCTGAACAAAGGAAATGAGTTCTTTTATTAACTGCAAGAGGTGCTACAATACTGACAGAAGAGGATAAAAAAGATAATTGGTAGATCTGCTACTGGCAAGGGAGAAGGATTACACTGGCATGTATTTATATTCCACCTAAAACTGCTATAAAAAGAAGTTATGTACTCACCATAACGTTCCATCTGAGTAGGTACTTCATTTGTCTGCAACCTGTGGGTATCGGATCCGATCTCGGATCCGAGCCGGCAGCTTTCCAAGCTACAAGATCTGAGCTCCTAGCTCCTCCCCCTACCCATAATCCCCTGCTATGTGCTACATTACCTCAGATCGAATTTTTTTGCCTCTTACACAACTCCTACCTTCGATAGAGGAAGTAACACCAGATAACTGTCCTAAAGAAGAACAAAGATTTCTTTGGTGATTAGGGAACTTCTTTCTGA
>NW_025052955.1:0-12617 GCF_019279795.1 Protopterus annectens | reverse complement strand
GGCCTTGCTCACCTCATGCCGGCTTAGACCGCCTCCAGGCGCATCCTACCTGGAAGCTGGCTCACGTACACTACGCGCGTGTCTGTGATTCCGGTGCACTCTCATTAATATGTATATGGCTACTGCGCGGGATATTCCATGCACCTTGGCGCCAGGCCTACATGACCTTGCGCCGAGCTTCATGAATCCCGGGGATTATGTACTGGTTCTGAGATTCTTCATTTCCTGGGAAATGCTTCTATAAGACTATTATATAATTAAAATAAAACACAATAAGTTGTGGCTAACAGGCTGCTACATATAAATGAATAAATACAATAATGCAAACAGAATTACTTTGGAATGTATGAAAAAAAATAAATGTTCTGTTTTTGAGGAGAGAAATAAGTTTCAGACTTCAGAACCTGTTCCTAAGTATCACAACAACATGCTAGAAAGCTCCTGTAGTCCAACACAAAAAATGTAACCAAAATGTGTAATTTCTGAACAAACACTTCAAACATGCTATAGCTTCAATTATTTTTCATCAGAGTGACCAGGCACAAGGGAAAAACTATAAACAATGCTTTCAACCAAAAGAAAGTTTCAGAACCCAATTTCCAACAAAGATCTACTTCTAGAGAATGCCTGCCAGGCAAAAAAAGACTGCAAACCTCAACCTCTTCAGAAGATTTCTGAAGAAGATACCCATTATGCAAGAATCATTAAAAATAACTGGAAACATACATAGTTTATGAAAACCACAAATTTCAAATGGAACGTTATGTTGAGGAATCTCTTTCTGAATTGTCTGACACTTTGATTATATTACAGAATAAAGTGAAAACTGTGGAACAAGAATTATTTAAAAAAAGTAACTCAGTGACGTATCATACTTGAAGATAAATTTGATGATTTTTGAAAACAGAGACCAATGAGGGTGGCCAGAATGTATCAGCATGTTATTCGTTGTTCAAGGGAGTTTGCAGAAAGCATAATAATAAACATTACTATGTGGGATTTGAAGTGTCTCTAAGTCTCAACGTTAAAAATACTTCTTGAGACAGTCATCCACTGACAGGATCTCAACAGCAGACTGGTATACAAATTCAATCTCTCCTCTCCTAAGAATCTGTACAGTTAAGACAAGCTTAAATAGATGAAGTGCCTGAGATATATAAAAGAAACTTAGAATACACTGTTTGCATCTAGACACAAACTTACAAAGAATTCCTAGCTTTACATAGTCTGACTATTCTCTGCCTTTTGAAAAAGCTTCATATTCTACTTAACCGACAGTTTATTTTTTTTTTCTTTTACCCATTATAAGAGCTGCCTTATATCAGCCGCATACATTCTTAAATTATGTCTTTATTCTTAACACTACCACCTCTCTGGGAAAGCTGTTTCAACTACTCACCATCTTTTCAGGGAAAAAATCCTTATTATTCATTTTAGCCTTTTACCTCATATATTTGAATTGTATTCTATTGATTTACCTATCACTTTTCAGTTTACTTCCAAAACTCTGGATTCATTTTATGCACTTAAATGTTCTATCAAATTCTCACCTACATCCTTTCTTCAGTATTTAATATTTTAACTTTTACAATTACTCTCCTTTATATTGTCTCTTCCTTTCTATGTCCTGATATAACTGAGATCTCTAGAACTACACACAGCTCTTTTTTACGAGGGTCTTACAGTTGATCATATAAGAATATTAACTTCTTGATTTCTATCAATCATTCTGTTCATGTGCATGCCAGCAATCTGCTTGCCTTCTTTGTCATGTTATCACATTACTTGCTTACCTTTAAGTCATGTCATACAGCTACTCCCAGGTCCCTTTCTGTTTTTTTTTTTTAATTATTGCTATTGTTTCCTTTCCAGATGTGTAGTCCTTTCTACAGTTTTTTTGTTGCTTTAACTGAGTTGCCTTTTGTGAATCGAGTCTATAGATTAATATTACTTCTTATATAACTTACCAAAGGCTTTATAACCACAAAGTTAGTTAAACTAGTTAGCAAGCAGTCAGAGGACATGTTCCCCAGATGTTAGGTCTGGGAGTTCTGCATCCAATGAAAAAGTTGTCCATAACTGATTTTTTGTAATTTACAGTTTCACAAGTTTAGTAAATATATAACATGTGCAGAGAGCTACAACTGATGTGATATGGATAAAAAAATCACCATCTTTTTTTTCTGCATTCCTCTTTGTGAACCAAAATATGTCACTCTCAGTAGACTTAGAACAAAATATTTAGATTTTAGGATTTAAAAATATAAATTTTCCTAAAATCTGACACAGGAATAAGGGGTCTATATTAGATCATTGAAATCTACTTACCTCGAACCTATATTCATTGACACAGAAACAGTGAAATTCACTTCTGTGAATGACAAAAACTTTCCTAGTGTAAGGAAGCAAGTGGCCAACACCACAAATTTACCCTTTTCCGCACTGTAGTGCGAGCTCAGAGCTGGTATATATATTTGGGGGGGTGCAACCCCCCACATGGGGGTTATGGGGGTTAAAGCTCCCCACTTTGGTGGGTTTGATTTAGTGTGATGCATGTTATGGGGCTTTAGTGGCCAAGTGATTACTTACCCCAGTAAAACTTTCAATGTTCGCTGAAGCGTAGTTCATGTTTCGGTGTCAATGAATACATGTTTGAGGTAAGTGGAATTTGATGATCTAATATAGACCCGAATAAGGCATATGTATGAGATTTGTTTTTAAAAGCATTCTACTTTGGTCTAAACATTGCCAAAAACAAAAAATCTTCTCGCTATTTTTAACGTGTGTGTGTGTGTGTGTGTGTGTGTGTGTGTGTGTGTGTGTGTGTGTGTGTGTGTGTGTGTGTGTGTGTGTGCTGGCAAGGGTTTTAGCTCATTAGCACCTATAAGCTATGAAATGTTACACCTCTAGCAACCTTTACACATCCTTGCATTCCAGAGCTTTTTCTGAAAAATCAACTTAAAAGCATAAGATAAACAAATGTAAATATTTTGTGAACAATAAAAACTATTAAAACTGCATAAATAGCAATGTTATCAGTAAGAAGTATCCTTTACAGCAATAACAGTCAGTACATTTATAGTCTTTCTATAAATAATATAACGTATTATAATGCACACAAACCCAGAGTTATAATTTTTGCTAAACCTTCACAAACAAACAACCTTCAACGAAGGCACGCTCATTCACGCATGCCTCCACACAGAAGACGCTCTAGCTGAGAATCGAACGGGACAACGTCTTGCTGTGAGGCGACAACGCTACCGCAGCACCACTACCGCGGGTACATACCTTGTAAACTATACAACCTAATATACTGTTAGAACAATTTTGTTAATCAGACATAAGCTTTGACTAACAGCAAGAAATTCCTGCCTGGATGAATATTTATTGATATATTTACAGAAATATGAAAATGTGCTTGACTATAAAATTAGCAATACAAATAATACTGAATATCTCAAGATGTGCAACTTACAGACCAAATATCAGTAGCAGTTTTCTTCAACAATATCTAAGATTTCACCTGATGCCATGCAATAGTTTGAAAGTTACTCATTTTTGTAAGTATTAAGTACATATGAAAATATTGCTTATTGTCATAATTACTAACAAAAAACTTTATAGTATCTCCAATATATTGTGATATAAATGGACATTGAAAATGAATTTTCCTGTCTCCCACCATAGCATTTCACATCATATCCTCTAAATAGCGTGTAGGTCGCTCAGTTATGAAAATATGAACATGTATACAAAAATATGAAAAATAAGCGTAAAAAAGTGATTAATTTCTGTACTGTGGGACGTCCTACATTAACAATCTTAGTGCCATTTCGTTAATTATTCCTTGCCCTTTCTACTACTACCTATTATTAGCTGGTGAGTCACTTAGTTAAAGAAGCCAAACAAAAACAGGTCTAGGTGTTATAAGGAGCTATGGGTGTCCACCAGACAAATACAAAAATACAAAAAGGCACTATCAGCTTGAATGAGATATGCTTTTGCAAAGACAGCATCTGACTGCAACAAGTATGTATACATTTTGTAAGCAGTATTGCAAATAGTTTTGTACCACAGAGTCCTGGCTTATTAAACAATAATACATTTGATAAATAGGAAAATACCAGATGAATGTAGAAGAGGACATTATGCATATTAGGAAACCAAGGAACTGGGAAGGGAACATCCCAGAGATAGAATGTCAAGACCTTAAAGGGCCAGGTAGACCCAGCAGGAATGCTGTCATAGCAAACAGATAAGTGTGTGAAGGAAAAGGGAAATTTTCCTTTAACAGAGAATTTCAACAATATTGGTTTAAAAACGAGAAAAGATCATTCAAAAGCTCTTTGCAACATATTTCAAAAGGGAGATGTTAAAACCCACCATCAAAAGGAAATGATGCAGTTAAGGAGCGTTGCTATAAGGTAGATAAACACTATAAGGTTGTTATGGGATTTAATAATGTTGGACAGTTTTTCTGCATGCTTCCGTAAAATAAATTTATTCATAACATATTGTTTTTGAGTAATATGTGGTAATAAGGACTTAAATAACTATGATATCCTTAGAGTTCACAGTTTGTGTAAAGAAAGTACATGATACAATTTATCACATTCTTCAGAAGAACAGAGACTGCAGCTTGTCCTTGAAAAGGAAAATACACTGTGTTTTGAGATACATGCTTAGGAATTTTAGCATGTGGAGTGCAATGTTTTAATTTTAAAAGGCACAATGAAAATGTGCATTAATATTCTAGCAGCTAAACATATACTGTTTGTACGTTCGGTGAGCTCTTTGCTGTTTTCACACAGACTACATAGCCTTGCAACAAATTATCTAAACATGATTGTACAAACCCATTTCAGTAACTGAGCTCAACCCTATCACTTAATTATTTACCCTGAGGTTGTACAATATCAGAGTTGATTAAACGTGTCAATGGGGTACAACAGTGAAGCTTCATCCATGGAAATATCAATGTAGGTCCTTGTAAAGTATCAATGTAGGTCTGAGCCTATTCACTGAAACAGGATCAAACAAATAGTATCAGCACTGAATCTCTTCTACAAACAAGCTATAGGCCTAGAAGAACTAACTCAGTCAAAAATACAAATGTGGTTCACTGAAAATTAGTTTGCGAAAGCATACTATAACCAGATGTAATTTTATTTATTTATTTAACATTTGTTTACCGGGAAAGTCCGACTTGGAATGAAGCCATTTTTCAGTGGAGGCCTGGGGTGAAACACTCCAGATGCATGTCTTTGTAATGTGGGGAGGAAACTGGAGCACCCGGGGGAAACTCACATGGACACAGGGAGGACATGCAGACTCCGCACAGAAGGCACCCCAGCAGAGAATTGAACTGGAGAACCTCTTGCTGTGAGGTGACAACACAACCGCCGCACCACTGCTCCGTCCAAATTAATTAAAACAGACTTAATTTTTAAAACCAAACCTTATTATAATATGATGGGGTAGGGTCTGTTTGCTACTTAAAGATTTGTCAGACTGCTAAACTGACTTTTCTGCCTTTCCAAATAACGTATTGCTAAGAGAGTAAAAGGATATATTACAGTGTAATATTGGGACTAGTATCCATCAAGGTAATACATATTTTCTTGTCACCGTTAAGTTATCATCAAGATAACTTTTAAGCTGCCCTGTGGTTTCTAAACATCTAAAACATTCTGGTAAGGAATTTTAAAGTTTAGAAAAGCAATGACTGATATGTGAATCCTTTTTATGTGTGTCACTGGAGCATTCAATGAAATATGTTAATGATATTTTGCAAGGTCTATGTGAGGCAATCTTACTCAGCCCTAATGTTTCTAGAAGCATATCCTTATGGAGTGCCTTCTTATGATCCTAGATGATAATGTAAAATTCTAAGTCATATGACAGCATAACATAGATTAACAAATATGATTGTTTATTTATTTACTTACTGACTGGAATAGTCCTAGTAGATCTATAGCCTATTTTCCAGGAAGATTTAACATGCTATTCTTACTGACTAGGAGAAATTCACCCAGGGCACTAAGGAAATCTGATTTGTCTTTTTGAGTGGGGGAAGACTTTTAGTGTGACATGTAAATATTGTGGATTAGGTAAGTGACAGTTGCAGAAGAGTGGTTAAGGAAGCATAATCTTGTGAGCCGGACAAAAATATGGATTTACCAAGTGCAGAGTTACTGTTTTGGAAAATGGGGCTTTGATGAAACCACACTGATGCAGACAGATTAAGGAGGAAGAACAAAAAGACACCACCGCAATGTCACAAAGCACTGCAACAGAGAACTGCTTCCCACTGGATTTACAAAATGAAAATGAAAACGCTTTAGAAAAAGACGTTCTTTGGATGAAGAATCTAGTGGCACAGACTCTGTAGCTATGCACAAAGTGACTGAATGCAAGTGGATGCACCAACAGAGTGCACAGAGAGAGAAAGAGAGAGAGAGAGAAGTTTCATGAAATCATCAAAGAAGCTGAGAAGCAGGAACAATGAATGAGAAAAGAGTATTGAACCTCATGTGGAGTTGAAAAGCAGACTGACTATGTGAATAAGAAATAAAAAGCAAATCCTGCAGTGAATATATATGTGATTTAGGACAAAAGTAGTTGCACCTCTGGGTTTTAATGTCCCTGAATTTCATTCCTTGATTCATTTAGAGTTTGAACAATTTTGTGATTATTCCACCATCAACAGGGAAACCTACACTAACTCCAACTTGCTAGCACAAAACTTCCTTGACTTTGTTGATTCAAATGCCCTGGAACAAATTGTTCATACTCAAACAAGAGGAACAAACATTTGAGATCTGCTCCTGACTAACATGTAAAAATAAATAGATGCTCTGCCGCAACTGTCGGACCCTCATTAGTTAAATCTGACCACAAAACAGTTACCTTCAAGCTGGCACTAACACCAGAACTCATAAAGGGTGAAATCAGACTAAAGAACCTCACCAAGGCAAACTATACCCTCCAAGGTGAAGGTATGAATGCATTCCAAGCCCTACCCCAAGCTGGTAGTGGCAACTAAGCCAAAGCTTACACTAAAGCCCTGTATAATCACTAGCATAAGTGTATAAACTCACCTGCACCAGAAAGAATCAAAGCCAGAGCCTAAAGTCAAACAAGCTGCCATGGTGGACATCCAGCATCAACAAACTTTACAATAAATGCAAAAAGTTGCTGTCCAAGAAAACAAAGGCAAGGCCCCAACAATGAAAAAGCACCCTCCTCAGCCTCAACAGGTAAATAAGACAATTTAGTCAAATCCTCTAAGGGCACCTTTGACAGAAACTTAGCAAGTACAGCCAAGGATAACTATAAGGCCTTTTACAACTATGTACATAGCCTAAAAGGTAGGACCTAAGCATGTGCATAACTAATGACCAACAGTATCACGCACACTGACCCCACAGAGACAGCAAACCTGCTAGCAGGTAGGTTTGGCAAAAATTTCACTCCCTTATCCCCTCCTAACTTATCACAAACCTTCACCCAAACTCCCCCCACCCTACATATCTGAACAGCAGTTCCTCAAAATCTTGTCCAAGGTAAAAAACACAGCCTTTATGAGATCAGACGACATCCCAGGTTTTCTTCTAAATAGATTAAAACATAAACTAGCATAACCATTAAGTACCCTTTTCAATCATAGCCTAACCACAGGCTTTGTTCCTGCAGGATGGAGAACAGCAACAGTTACTGCACTCCACAAAGGTGCCCTACCAACAGACCCAGGGAATTACAGACCCATAAGCCTGACCAGCCTCATCTGTAAGGCCATGGAACATATCAATATTAAATTTATAAATAAAGACATAGGCAACCTCCAAACCCTGGATCATACCCAATCTAGCTTCAACAAGGGCAGATCCTGCCTGTTAAAACTGTTGGACTTCTTTGAAAATGTGACCAGGGCCATTGATGAGGACAAATCTGTGCACACAGTATACCTCGACTTGGCAAAGGCTTTCGACACAATCCCACCTTCAGATATTACCAATAGCATATTGAATGTAAACCCCTTTGTTCTAAGATGGGTTGCCAACTGGCTCACAAACTGGAAACACACTATCAAAGTGGGTGACTCTACATAAACCAGCAGAGCTGTTGCCAGCAGGGTGCCACAGGGTTCAGTGCTGACCCCTACTGTTTGGAAGATATTTTTCAGAAGTTCAGGTCAAAACAAAGGGGTTGTCGCTGACCAAGTTTGCAGATGACTGCAAACTAGGTGCAATTATTAAATCCCTAAATTATGTCAGTATATGCCAGGAGGGTCTCACACAGACCAACGACTGTTGTATTAGTCATGGTCTCAAACTGAATGCAAAGAAATGTATCATCATTCCCTTCAGCACAAATAATATCCCTTCACACTATCAAATCAACAATAATACCATAAGTACCCATGAAGTGGTAAAGGACCTGGGATTACAAGTTGACTGCAACCTTAACTTTGACCACCATGTGTCTGCTGTAGTAAGGAAGGCTTTCTACATAGCACACTTGATTAGTAAAGGCATTGCCTCAAGAACAAAAAGGTTATAACCCCTCTATACTCGGCAGTAATCTGGGCCATAATTGAGTGTAATGCCTCATTCAACACCTGCAACAACTGGATAGACCTCAAAGGTTTCTAACAAAGAAGATCATGGGGCTCCAGCATATGCCTTACACAGACCGATTAAAGTCTCTGTCACTATACTCTGTGTCATATAGACTTCTTAGGGGAGACTTATGCCTGGCCTATAGAGCAATCCAAGACCCAAACCTAATGAACCTGCTGCATATCAATAAATCAAACAGGACAATAACTTTCTTGGGTGGCGTAAGCTATGGAACCTTGCTGGCTAGGCTTACGTAGGCCCTTGGGCCAATAGCCTAGTACCTACCTATGAACCTATGAACTAGGGCTACCCTTTCCAGTTGTCTAAATATGGCCTGTGACTTAAATAGGCATCTAAACATGCTAGAAGGACAGATTTACCTCCCAGCAACTGCCACGTCTTTGGAACAGGCTACAAATTCATGTGAAACACAGCACCTCTATGACACTGTTCAAGAGGAACCTGGACAAGTGGATGGGGCACCATAAATTATTACCCAGGATAGTGCCCACAACTCTCCTGGACATGGGCAGTCATCACTAAACACAAGCTTGGGTATTGACTAGCATTTTCATGGTATTATATTGGGATGAAACAGCTAGGCTTAAAATTAACTTTGGGTCGATAGTCTAGAAATCTCCTATGATCCTCTGATTTTTGAGACTGTTTAATAGCTTGAAACATTTATGTAGTTAAATAAATAAAAAAAAAAGACTTACACCCATGTAATTAGTATGTATTTAGAACAACTGAAGCAAAAGAGGCCGTAATATAATAATTCTTTAAGGATTTAAATGCAAAAGTAGAGACTGTAGAAAGATCTGTATACGAAATAGACTTATGAACTGAGGCATGGAGGTTAGATGCTACTTTGAATGTTGTATAAAACAAGATAAAATGCATTCCATATGTGATTATCATGAATGAGGAAAGGGGAACAGTGACATACATGAAGCAACCAAAGATGTGTTACTCCTGTGAAGGTGAAAGACACTTGATAAGTGACTGACAAACTAGATGCTGGAATCAATGTGGGAAGAAGGAGCTGACTTCAGAAAACTGCAAAAGGAAATGTACAAAGTATCCAAACGAAGGACATTTATGGTTTGTCTGTAATATGAGGGAAGAAAGAAGGGATGCAAAATTAATAAGATGGTGTACAAAATATATGTGAAAGTGAAACATTTTCTGAAGAGGGGGAATATATTTTTTTCTGATGAGGAAGAAGAATCAGAAAATGAAAAAAATAACTTTGAATATAGGAAGACAGGAAGAAGGAAAATGTAAACAAAATGATAAAGATGTAGTCACAAAAAAACAGTTTTGAGTACTTGCAGAATGAAAATGAAGGCGAGCATAGGAATATAGGAACAACACAGGTAAGCAATGACAGGGACCATTAGAGGCCTATACACATTTAAGAAGATGATATGTTAAAAATAATAATGTGTAGAGTAAAACACAGGAAAAGAAAGATGAAGGAGGGGGGGTAATCAAGGAAAAGGCTATCCTTTTTCTGTAGTAAATGTGAATAGTATTAAAATAAATTAAGGAGATTTGTATTGTATGAGTGCTATAAGAGTCTGAAAGATGATTTAATATGTTTATTGGAAGCAAAGAACTTAAATGAAAAGCAAAACCTGCAGTTTCAGAGAATGTGGGAAATTGACGTTTTGCTTTTTTTGAGTATGGGGAAAGAATAATGGTGTAGGATTGTTCTGCTTATTAATAATGTGCACACAATGGTACTAGATGTAATAATACAATTCCCTGGAAGTATGCTAACAACTGACTGAAGAATAAGGCAAAGAATCATGAGATTAATAACTATTAATGTGTATACTGACATAAAAGGACAGTTTTATTTGAAGAAATGAAAATATATATCTTATCAAATACTAACATTGTAGTTGTTGGGGATTTTAACTGGGTCTATATTATATTCTCGAAAGCCGACAATATCAAAGCTGATATTGTCGACACAAGAATAGTGAAAGCGCACAACATCGAACTTGTAAACGGAAATCTCCGTAAGGGGAGATTTCCGTTTACTGTCGTGCGGTCTCGGAGTTGGTATATTTAAGTAGCAGGGGTTGTGGGGGGTACAGGGGGGGCTTGCCCCCCTGCTTAAACCCATTAGGGTACTTTTTTCTTTTCTTTTTTGTTGTTTTTATAAGTTCGATGTTTGAAGAAATCGACCATATGGTGTTCGATGTTTTTAACCATCGATCTTATAATATAGATCCATTTTAACTGTGATATAAGGGAAAGAAAGAAAAATGATGAATGACGGGTTCCTATATTATAAACAGTTAAATGTAGACAAATAAAGAGCTTATACATATAAGATGGGTAGTTTAAAGACAGGGGCTGATTTTTCTTGTTTTACAAAAATAAAATAGATACACAGAAGAAGAAGATCAGCTAGGTTTATGAGCATAATTGACATTTTTTGTGAAGATGAGTAAATTATTAGAGAAGGAAACTGTATTAAAAGGCACAAAGGAGCATATAATGATTTAACAGTGTTAAAGAAAGAAAGGAAAACAAGCAAATTAGATCACTAGTGAAGACCTCCAAAGCCAATTATGAATAATCGAAACTAACCTCCCAAACAAAGGCTAACCACAAAACCTTTTTCAGTTACATCAGAAACCTCCATGGCAAAGCCCAGGTTTGTTCCAAATTAGTTCTTAATGGTACCACTTATACAGATCCTGTTGACTTAGTCAACCTGCTAGCAGACAGGTTCAGTGCAAACTTTACCCCCCCTGCCCCCCAAAGTCCCATTTGACATCCCTGATACTTGCCCCGTACCTCAAATCTCCATAGCTCAAGTGTTAAAGGCCCTATCCAAGGCAAAGAACACAGCTTCCAATGGACCTGATAGTATCCCAGGCTGTATTCTGCAACATCTCCAGCAAGAACCATTCAGCACCCTATTCAACCATAGTCTAAGTACAGGCTTCATTCCAGCAGAGTGGAGAACTGCTATTGTCACTCCTTTGCACAAAGGTGGTGCCAATACTGACCCTGGAAACTATTGCCCCATTAGCTTGACAAGTCTGATCTGTAAGGCTATGGAACAATATTATTATGGATCTCATAAACAAGGACATAGGCAATCTCCAAGCACTTGACCCCACCCAGTTCAGATTTGTCAAGGGCAGATCTTGCCTGTTGATCCTGGATGACTTTTTTGAGACTGTCACCAAGGCACTGGATGAGGGAACGTCAGTACATACAGCTTACCTTGGCTTGGCCAAAGCCTTTGACACAATCCCCCACTCAGCATCATCAAAAAGCTAACAGAACTTGTCGTAAATCCCTATCTCATCAGGTGGATGGCCAACTGGCTCACTGATAGGACCCACAGGGTCAATATAGGTGCCACTACCTCCAACAGCAGACCTGTCACTAGTGGTGTCCCTCAGGGATCTGTCCTGGGACCCCTATTGTTTAGCATCTACTTCTCAGAGGTCCAGGCAAAGACAAAAGGCCTGTGGCCGACCAGGTTGTGGATGACTGTAACTTGTGTGCTGTCATTGACTCTCCAAATGATGTTAACATACTTCAAGAGGGTCTCACAGCAACAAATGACTGGTGCCAAAGTCATGGCCTTAAGTTAAATGCAAAAAAAATGTATTATCATACCATTCGGAAAAACACGGCCCCTACTGATTACCAAATTAGTGGCAACCCCTAAGCACACAACCTGTGGTGAGAGACCTGGGTACACAAGTTGACAACAATCTCACATTTGACCATCATGTAGCAACAGTGGTCAGAAAAGCCTTTTACTTAGTTCATCTCATAAGTAAAGGGATTGCATCCAGAAAAAAGGAGGTTATTACCTCTCTGTACTCCTCCTTCATTAGGCCAATAATTGAGTACAATGCCCTGTTTGGTATGTACCCCTCCAAACACCTGCACCAACTGGAAAGGCCACAGAAATACCTCACAAAGAGAATCCATGGCCTCCAACACCTGTAC
>NW_025052954.1:2500-9255 GCF_019279795.1 Protopterus annectens | reverse complement strand
TTCCCACTAGGAACTGAAGGCAAGGAAACGGGGCCTTGGATGATCGTCTAAGGAAGAGTGTTCACTCCTGGAAGGGAGATTGTTGCACCTGGGAGGTATGACAGAATTAAAGCGTAACCGCTGTTCAGCTCTGTATACGCGACTGTCAAGATCGTGGTTAGTGGAATATTCAGCTGGCTGATGTGTAGTGGAGGGAGTGACCAGTGGTGGCTGTACAATAACTTCATTAACTTTATTAGTTTTGTTACGAAGTGTTTGATGATCTGGAAGCCAGTCACAGCCATCAAAATACTAGTTGATTGCTTGACTTCACTGTCCTTGAACGTGTTTGTAAAATTGACCGGGTGCTTAAGCTTTGAATGTTTAAGAAGGCAGCCCTGCGCACCTTCACTTGGCAGCGAGAGACTCTCTCTGTAAGTATCTAATTCACAATCTCGCTGGTTGGGCATAGACTGATTGAGAGGGCAGACTAATGCTTTCTCGCTGTGCGGCGAGAGAGTTTCTCTATCAGTGACCATTCCACAATATCGCTGGTTGGCATGCGCGTCTTTGCTAGAGCGACCGTTAGTTTTAACTTTGCAGTTAGAGTAAACAAAACCATAGCGAACCTCATGGTTCATGGGTTCAAACCAGGAAGCGGAATCTTGCAGACAGCTTCTGAGATCAGTTCGATCAACCTGACATTCCTCCACATCCGAACTACTGTTTGTTGCTTCAACTGCAGTTCCATCAATAATACACTCTTCCACATCAAACCCATTCACATAGCCCAACCTCTACATTTAAACACACACACCTCAGCAGCCGCGGTCGAAAGGCAAAATGCCATTAGACTTCCCCTTGCAACTGCCAGCCTCAGACTCCTCCACAAAACTGTCTGCCTCAGACACCCCTGACAAAACTCTTGTATTGGCAAGGTTAAAAGAAAGATGCTGAGCATTAAGAACATCGTTAATGTTTGCACAATCGCCCAGACCATCGGCACATTTTAAGGGTTCTAATTCCGGGATAGGTGTACTGGGGTGAGACAAAACATCCATCTCGCTGTGACCAACTGCCGAAATAACTGCCGAAACAACTGACACATCATCGGTCGTCTGCAAGGATGACCTTAAACTTTCAAGCACCTTCTTTTCCCCAACTCCCGTTAATATTCCTGTTACATCCACTTTGTTAGCTAGTGTGGTAACAAATGAGTCTTTAACTTTCATGGATAGTGTTGTTACTGTCTTACATGGTGAGTTATCAATGGCTTTACTAATGACACTGTTAATTAAAGAACTTGTAGACGATTGTGAGCTTAACATGGCAGGGGTATGACCACAATAGTTGTCGTTGTGAAAATTACTGCTAATAACTTCTGTGCCGTCGTGATTGTTTTTGGCTTCTGAGACATTGATAATACTACTATTGACTTCCGTCGCCGCGTGGATTTGCTATTAACGTGCTTTGGCTTCTGTGCCATTGGTAGTGATTGACATCAGCGGGCCTGTTATGGCTGGAGTGACGGAGACAACATCTGGATGGTGGGCGACTGACGGCGGGAAAGTGGATGTGTCTTCTTGATGGAAATATAACGGAGATGAAACGGAACTTGCCATTTTATTGCAGCAAGTAGAAATAAAGAGGTTATTGGACTTAGTTGTCACAGAAACTGTACACTCTAATGTGTAGTTGGATGTAATTGTATTAGCATCATTGAAAGATACACTTGTTAAAAATTCTCGGGCAGTATGTTGTTCCGTAAGCTCCGAACTAACGGTGTTAGTGCATAGAGGCGTGTGTTGCTCAGCTGGAGTTGTTGAGAGAATAATCTGTGTTTTAGGTTTGAAACAATTAATGGACATGTTAGATTTATTAATGTTTGGTCTGGTAACAGACCAGTTGGTAGACGGAGAAGCAAACTCCTGCCAACATTCTAAGGAGGACGGTGTAGCTTCGTGATCTCCTGAGTAAGGCGGGAAAGAAGACATGAAATAGGTGGACGGAGTCAATAATTCTTGGCCACATGGTGGTGACAAGGGAGACACAGGATACTCGGTTACATTCTTTTGAGTGTAGAACAAAGAGTCATTGCTAGAATTATCAAGAGTAGTCGTAGTAAAAGTGGCAGGAAGAATTGTAGACACAATACCTTCGCCTGGGATGTCCTGAAAAACTGCAGGTCCAGACTCCTTGACTGAATTGTCTTGAAAGTTTTCAAATGGTGGATTAGATTCCTCATCTGAAGAAAGAGCAAGGTGTAGGCTTCTTGATTGTGTGTATTCAGAATCCGGATTGCAAGTGGAAGCTTCTGATTCACTGCAACTTAACTTGGTGCTAAAATGTTGATTCTAGAGTGGGTGTGAAGAATGTGGATTCTGGATCAAAGGGTAATGATTTGTTACTTAATATTAACCCTAACACCCCTTCTAATGAAGCAGTGCATTGTGCAAGTTCCATTCCAAATCCTGTAGACGTCACTGAGGAGTGGTCTCCTGATAATGAGATTTTAGGTTTTCTCAATGAACATATTAATACTAATCCTTTTCTGTCCACAGGTACACCACCGAGGTCGTTCAGCCAGTTGTTTCATTCTAGCAAACAAGCTGAATTACTTTCAGAATGTAAACCCTTAGTTTTTAAGTTAGAAAGATTATTGATGGTGTTTAAAAGTATCGAATTAGACAATTTATATTTAGATGCCTGTCTTTCTCTGTCTATTGTTCCCAAAGGGTTACGTATTTGCAGGTTCCCTAACAGGACAGTCACTAACTCCAATCTACACCTACAACTGTGTGAATTATACAACAACTCTGGGCTTAATGCTTTAAAAATTATTCAAGAGGACAACTCAGTCAAACTCAATGACTTAAGACCCAAAATTATGGCATTGAACAATTCCATACAATCACATCCCCAATTTCAGTTTATTAAACCTATTTACGATGCAATTTCTGCCAAGCTGTCCAGACACATAGCCACCATCATTGCCAAAAAAAGAAACAAAATGCAGAGAGACTTATTCCAGTATAAGTCCAACTCAGCGTACCCCATCTCAAATTTTTTCGCTCAGGACTACTCAAATTCTCACTCTGTCAGTCACGTTCATTCCATCAATCCTCCTTTTGATAGACCGCATCCTTCTCACCATTCTTTTCTTCTCTTTCCTCTCTTTCTCCCAATTTTTCTCCTTCTCCCAGGTTTTCTCACTACTCTAAAACATTCCCTTCTTCCCGTCACAGTCCCCTAGCCTATCCCACTCCTGTTTCTAGTAAAACTAAACCTTCCTATCAGTCTCCCTTCAGAAGGCTCCCCCCTTCTATCTCTTTCTCTAGACCGAGACACTTGTCCCCCCACAAGCCTCCTTCCAGTAGGCTCCCCCCTTCTATCTCTTTCTCTAGACCCAGACACTTGTCCACTCATGAGTCACGCCCTTCTTCTACAGCTTCTCCTCACTCTCGCCCCACTCCTGCACCCCCTCCTCAGACCTTTCGTCGTCCACCTCCCCCTCCTCCCAGACCTTCTCCTTCCATTAATTCCCCCTGTCAACACCCTATGTCCACCCGCTTCTTTTCTTCCTCCTCTTGTCCTTCTAACTCTTCCCTCTTACCTCCCTCCTCCCGTCTTCAGAATCCCCTCCTACCTCAAAACTCTCTCGTACCTTCCGTCACCTTTCAAAATCCTTCTGACTTACCTACCTCCTCAAGTTCTCTCGGTTCTATTTCTGCCACCACTTTTTTACCAGATTTCCACGGAGTCACCAGTTCTGAGACTTTCAATACTTTAGATTCTCCACCTACTACTTCTCCTTTTCATACTTCTCTCCAATCCGACTCTCACTCCATGGAGAATTGTCACGGTAACAATTCCCGGTTTTTTGAAAACCATTCTCGTCTTCGTGCTTCTCCACCCACTCCTTCCACTTCATTTACTGCTCAGAATGCACAGAATCCTTTTTTAGAGGCACATCACCCCACTCTAGAGTTGGTTCATCCTCATTTCCTCAATTCTACAGAAAACCAAATCAACTTGACTTCCAATCCCAGGGAAAACAACATCACACGAAAAAGAGGCTTGGGGAAAATAGGGTATCACATTCCTCCCAGACACATAATGACAAGGAGCAGTCTCAAGTAACTGCTCTCCTCAACTGCTCCACTTTAACTTACCCCTTAGATAAGGCAGTTTCGACCATTTTTAATTTATCAGATAAACCCTTATCTGAGCACCACACGAAAGTTTTACAAAAAGGACACTCATTTACTCCTGCACAGAGAGCCAAATTACCAGATGTTCTTTTAGATTTCAGGTTATTTGTTAGAAAATTAAACTTACAAGTGTTACTCACTGATACAGAGTGTGAAAATTCATTCAATGATTCTCAAATCTCAGCTGATTTGTCTCAAGATGTTGATACTAGTACTGAAACTCTTCAGAATACTTCTACTAACACTGATTTAGGTTCAAATCCACCAATTGTCACCACCAATGTAAACAGAAATATTTACACTTCTTGCTTACGCAAAAAAAGCTTGTTTAACCCACCTTTACACAACACTATTTCAGCTTTTGCCAGAGTGTGCGAAAGTGACTTGCGACAAGCCATTACTGCCACATGCAATTCCAAATGGTTTAATCTTACACATCTTGAAAAAGCAGCATTGAAAGATTTAACTAGTGACAGTAATATACGAATTATGAAAGCAGACAAAGGTACAGGTGTTGTCATTATGAATCAAAAAAACTATGTGGATAAAATAGAATGTACGTTAGGTAATGATGACTTTTACCAAAGAACCTCTATGGCAGTTGTTCAAAACAGCTTCACACACATTGACACAGTGCTCAGATCTTTACTCAGAGATCAACATATAACATTTGAAGAGTTTATGTTCATGTACACTCCCCACCCCAGTTTGGGTAAACTTTTTGGAATCCCCAAGATGCACAAGGACTCACTTGATCCACCCTTTAGACTAATTATCTCAAACAACAGAACTAAAACTGAAAGAATAGCTCAGTATGTTGATTTTGTTTTAAATCCAGTAGCCCAATACAATCCTTTTTATATTAAAGACTCTTGGGACTTCCTAAACAAAATATATGAGTCTAATTTCAATGGAAAAGGAAAAATGTTTGTAACCCTTGACATAGTAGCTTTATATACAAATATACCCCATGTAGAGGGTCTAGCTTATGTTAAACATTTTTTGCATAAATTCATGAAAATGTCCAAATCTAGAATTGATACATTACATGTTCTCATGTCATTGGTGCTTGAAAATAATTTTTTTCATTTTAATAATTCCATATTTAAACAGGTTAAAGGAGTGGCCATGGGCACCAAAATGGCCCCAGCTTTTGCTAATGTGGTATTAGCAGAATGGGAATTAGATACTTTGGTTCACCTACCAGGATTTGAACTTACTGAGCATTATTTCCGTTTCATAGATGACATTTTTTTTGTATGGAAGGGAACCAATTCACAACTGCAGATTTTCATACAATCTTTATCTGAAAGTTTACCATTTTTGCAGTTCACTTTAGCAGGTAAAGGCGGTTCAGTTTCCTTTTTAGATATCACCTTATCCATTGATGAACAGTCTGGTGAACTTTCTTCAAACATATATAGAAAGAAAACTTACAGGAACAGTTACCTAGACTTCAATAGTCTTCACCCACAATTCATGAAAAAGAACATTGTCAAAGGTCAGTTTGTAAGACTGTCCAGAATCATTAGTAAGGACTCCACCTTCGAAAATGAATGTGATTTTTTGTCAGCACTATTTCTACAAAGGAACTATCCTGCCAAAATGATTCTAGACATTAGAATGGAAGTTTCTAACAACAGGTTTAATACACACAGACCAATATTGAAGTTTGGATTTTGTCATAAAAAAACACAAGAAGACAGTGTGGACTTAGACAGTTGGTATAATAGCTGCACATTACCAATTAGTAGAGACATGACAAGTATTAGAAATATTGTTTCACAGAACTGGAGGATTTTAACGAGTGACAACTCCATTAAAAAGGTTTTAGGAACCTTACCCAAATTTTCTTTTAAAAAAACTAAGACTTTCAAGTCCATGTTTGAAAAGAATGATTCTCCTTTTCTTCTCTCATTGCACAACAGAATTAACGATGCTTTGGGAATGTTTGCTTGTGGGAAGTGTGTTGTTTGTGAATATATTCTCTTAGGAGACACTTTTTGTTTCTCACATTGCAATGTACCTGTATATTTTAAAAAAAGTTATTACTGTCATAGTTCTTTGGTGGTGTATGCAGCCATCTGTACCTCGTGTTCCTGTTTCTACATTGGAAAAACCACAAGAAAACTGAGTGATAGAATCAAGGAACACAATGCTGCCATTAGATCCAAGGACAGATCTAATGCTTTGAGCAAACATAGTCAGTTATGTGTTTCCTTTTCTAAGTTTAAGTTTTTAGTGCTAGAACAAGTTCAGAACTTCTTTGGTGACACTGATGGACTACTACAGGTTCTGGAACTAAAGTGGCAGCTTCATTTAGAAGCTGACAGTCACCCTGGACTGAATGAATCTTTGAACTTAAAGTGTGCTCTAAAATGGATGCAATAACCTAAACATAGCACTATGGCTTTGGCTCATGATTTATTCAGCAATCTGTTAGCATCATTATTGTTGTTAAATGATTACCTCAGCTCATGTTTTATTAATTAACCTGAAACCATTGGGTACTATTATCATATTTTAATGTTCATTGGACACTAATTTTGTTTATATAGCAAGTGG
>NW_025052953.1:0-11817 GCF_019279795.1 Protopterus annectens | reverse complement strand
TGACATGCTGACATCACACAGTTTAACTGCAGCCTAAGTGTAAGAGTTATAACTCTTACACGGAGGCTTCCTGAATCTGGCCCATAATGTTTGTAAATTAAAAAACTATTAATATGGTTTGTTTACTTTAATGTTGATGTACAAGTACCTATGACTTGAGGGATAACTTAATAAAGGTGTTTAAAAAATTCCTTGAATGCCAAAACCCAGAAAGACAAAATGTGACAACAAGGAGAGAGAGAGAGAGAAAGAAAGAAAGGGTGACAATGAAAGGCTATGCTGACAACAGGAGGAAGGCCAAAGAACATTCCTTTTATGAGGGAGTAGTGTGTCAGTGAAAAACAAGCAGTAACACGTGCTTCATACTTTACTTACTCCACATCCATACCAAATAAAAGAGATTAAAGGAGCATCGGCCAATCTATCTAATGGGGAGACTCTCTGTCACCAGACATTGCTCATTTCTGAAATACTGTTGTGATAGTGGTAATGAGGAACATAATCACAGCCCAGACTCAGGTTTTGAACATTTCTAATCAACTAGCAGTGCTGGTGAGCAGTTACTTGACATACACATACTAGTTAATGGTTTTGCTTAGCAAAAAATTCACTCTTATTTGGGTGGATATGTTTATTCATCAGTCTTGTGAGGCTGATAATGATAATGTTGTTTCAGTTCACAGAGCACCTAAAAACATAATGAAGAAATGTGTTCATTATTAAATAAAAGTGCTTCCAACCAACACACCTATGGTCGCTGGAATACAGAGGTGGGCATTCATGAGGCAACATCAATGGAAAGTATGAAGGTAAAGGGAACAAAGGGTCACTCAATCAGATTGGAATGTGAAAAGGACAGCATAATGGAATGTACTTACATAAAGAGTGCAGGACGGATTGGACATGGATAAGATATATGATGGGGATAATATAACTGCCACAGACAGTGAGGAGAGCTGGGAGTAGCAGAGCTGGGGGTGGAATACACACAGGACTGTAGGTAGAAGAGCAAGAAATGATGGAGAAAAAATAAAGTTCAGAGCTAGAAAAGAGGGACCAGGTCACAGGAGACTCAGTCTTGATGGAGATTAAGAGTCTTAGCAAACAAAACAGGTAATACTAAAATGAGTCACAAGACTCAGATTAAACAAGACACAGGAGGAGGTGAAAACAATTGTTAACCAAGTGGGGAATTAATGCATTTTACAGTGCATGGTAATGGGAAACCATGGATGCGATTTTAATGTTAGTTCTCCAATTTTCCTGGTTATCTATGGCTGCCCTGTAATTTTCATTGTTATCTGGCACCATGTGCATCCCCCAGAAGTGGTGCATCTCAACTTTAAGTTAAATATAAAAGAAAAAATAAATAAAGATTTTCTGCTCTGAAACCGTAGCATTCAGCTAAAAGGCAGCACAAACTGAAAGTGTCAGGGCTTCAGACTTGACATTAAAGTTTCATACTTCATATTTTTTTTGTTTAGAAAATGCATATTGATGCAATTCCTTTTTCTATTAGGTTTTATAATGTAAAATAGAGTAATGTTTAAAAAAATGTTTGCAAAATTGAGAGGTATGCTCCAGTCCCCTGATCACATACACACACAAAAAATCCTGCTTTGTCTGAAACTGCAACAAGCTGCTTGTTACAAAAGAAGCAAGTAGGTTGTTACACTTAAACTAAGGCAATAATACCACAAACTGAATGCTTCAGAGCTTCAGACATGACCACATGTCAGCATTCGTAATGCTGATACTGCACTCTCAGCACTGCCGCACATTAGAGTTTCGTAGTTGGTTTTGTTTAGAAAATGCATGTTGACATAAAACTTGTTTTCTATTCACTTTTTTAAGTGAATTAGATTGTTCACCTTTGAATGACTAGTAAATCAGTACATTGTATTCAGTCAATAATGCCAGAAATTAGAATTTCATACTTTATTTGTCTGGAAAATGCATGTTGATGCAAATTCCTTCTTTCTATCAACTTTTAAAGTGAATCAGGTAATATTTAAAAAAAGGTTCCTGATGTTGGCCCGCAGTATTTTAGCTTTGTCCTTAATTCTTGAGCAAAAAAACAGTGAGATATGCTCCTAACCCTGACTGCTTATTAGTGTAAACAAAAACAAAACAAAACAAAAAAAAATTGTCTTACTCTTTTTACCTACAAAAGAGAAAAAAAAAGTCTTTTGTGCTTTCCTGGGTAGGAGTCGCAACAGAGGATCACCCATCCGCATATGATTGGCAGTAGATTTTACAGTGTCAAGTTGCCAGCCTGGCGCCCAACCTTCAGAAAAGGCACACACACTCACGTACCTACCTGCATGCCTTTTTTTTTAAAGTTTAGTCGATTGCAGGGAGAACATGCAGACTCCACACAGAAGGCACTCCAGCCAAGAATCAAACCAGAGAACCTCTTGCTGTGAGACGACAATGCTAACTGCTGCACCACCACAGCCTTTACCTACAAAAGACAGAAAAAAAACAGAAAAAAAGAAAAAAAAAAGAAACCTTCTTATCTGAAACTATAGAAGTAGCTTGCTGCAAACGTTACAGTTAAAATACATGCAGTAGTACCACACACTGAAAGCTTCAATGTTTCAGACCTGACCACAAATCAGCATTCCTAATGGTGATACTGCAGTCTCAGTAATGCTATAATGCTACACATTAAAGTATCATAGATGGTTTAGTTCACAAAATGCTGAAACCATGTTGATTAATAAACTATTTTTATTACATTTTTATGTGAATTAGAGTAATATTTAAAAATTTCCCCTTTGTCCACCCATTATTTTCAGCTTTGTCCAAAATTCTTGAGCAAAGACATTGAGAGGTATGCACTTGTCCTCTTTTTTTTTACAGTGCAGAACATTAATGTCCCAGATTTTGCCTCATACTTTTGCCTTGTCTGCCATAACAATTTTGATTGCTGAATTGCCTAGTAAATCAGTGGATTACAGTCAGACATTAGAATTTCATACTTTGTTTTGTTTGGAAAATGCCGGCTTTGCATGTTCCCAAATAGGTATGTACCAATGCTGGCAGTAAGAAGACATATACCTGGCTGGAAATACAAAAACTGTCTGCTTAGGAAAAAAAAATAGGCAAGTGAACGTTGTTAAAAGAAGGATCTTCTTACTACGACGAGAGCAGCTGGCTAAGTGAGCCTTGATGACAGCAAGAGGTTCTTGCTTAAAAAAAAGGTGTATTTTTATAGGTTCATAGGTTCATAGGTAGGTACTAGGCTATTGGCCCTGAGGCCTATACAAGCCTAGTTAAAAAGGTACCCTGGCTTTTGCCACCCAAGAAAATGATTTTCCTGTGCCTCTGTCGAGCAGAGCTACAGAGGTGATCCCTGGGGTGAATTTCCTATTTCCCATCCAATCATCAAGATTTTTCTTGAAGAGTGCTAATGAGGAGCATTGTTTGATATAGATAGGTAGTTTGTTCCAGAGTATGGGAAGTCTCTGGAACAGGAAACTATCCCTCCAGCATGTTCTGTTTATTGTGGTGACAAGGTTTAGGTCCCTAGAGCTTGTAGCTAGAAGGGATTGGGATTTCTTTAAGTAGAGCATGTCCGACAGCTCTGGGTTTGACATAGCTTTGTATGTTAGGCAGAGATCACCTCTGAGTAGGCGATATGCGACAGAGTAAAGCTGGAGTTTTTTGAGACGGTCTGCATAGGGCATCTGTTTGAGGCCGGGAATCCTCTTTGTGAGGTATTTCTGCGGCCTTTCCAGTTGTTGTAGATGTCTTGTGAGGTACATACCAAAAGGGGCATTGTACTCTATAATGGGTCTAATGAGTGATGAGTAGAGGGGAACAATGACCTCTTTTTTTCTGGATGAGAAATCTTTTGTGATGAGGTGTGCCACGTAGAAGGATTTCCTGACTACTGTGGTGATGTGATTATCAAAGGAGAAACTACTGTCCACTTGTGTCCCAAGATCTCTTATCACACTTTCGGTGTTAAGTATACTACTCCCTATGTTGTAGTTCATGTGTACAGAGTTTTTACCAAAGGGGATGACAATGCACTTTTTGGCACTGAGCTTGAGGCCATGGCTTTGACACCAGACATCTGTCTCAGTGAGGCCCTTTTCTAGGATGTCCACATTGTTAAGAGTTTCGATTATGGCTCCTAGTTTGCAGTCATCTGCGAACTTCATTAGCCAAAGACCTTCTGTGTTAGCCTGTACTTCAGAGAAGTAGATACCAAATAGGACAGGACCCAGGACTGAACCCTGTGGTACTCTACTTGTCACTGGTCTGAAGTCGGATTTGGAGTCTGCTACTTCCACAGTGTGAGTTCTGTCAGTAAGCCAGTTGGCAACCCATCTTGTGACATAGGGATTTATACCTAGTTTAGTGAGTTTATCTATAATTCCAGAGTGGGGGATGGTGTAGAAAGCCTTGGCAAGATCTAGATAGGCTGTGTGAACCACCTTACCCTTGTCTACGGCTTTGGTGACTGCTTCAAAGAAGTCTATCAGGTTTAGGGGACATGATCTGCATTTTACAAACCCGAACTGGGTGGGGTCCAGAGTTTGGAGATTACCAATGTCTTTGTTTATAAGTTCCATGATGATAAGTTTCATGGCCTTGCAGACCAGGCTCGTCAGGCTAATGGGGCAGTAGTTCCCAGGGTCCGTGGTGGCTCCCCCCTTGAGGAGTGGGATAACCGTTGCTGTGCGCCATTCAGCAGGCACAAAGCCTGAGGTGAGGCTATGATTGAACATGGTACTTAGGTGGGGTGCCAGTTCGTTCTGCAGTTCATGTAGAACGCAGCCTGGGATGTTGTCTGGTCCCATGGATGCTGTGTTCTTGGCTTTGGAGAGTGTGGTTTTTACATGTGCAGCCGTGATTACAGGAACTTTGCATTCTTCCAGTCAGGAACTGATCTGGCTACATAAGGGAACTGGAGTGTTGCAGGAGTTCCAGTTTCTGCAGAGGGAGAAAAGAGGACTGAAGAATTTCTACCACTCAACAAGGGATCTGGGGAGAGAGAGAGAGAGAGAGAGAGAGAATTACAAGACTGAAGAAAATGTTGCCTCTCCCAGCTCATCCAAGAATCTGTGTTATTTCTGTTTAGAGAAAACAGCTCTGCAACTAACTTAAAAGAGGGAGGGAGAACTGAACTGCATTTTGTCCTTTTAATCTGATACCTACGATGTTTGAGTTTGCCTTATTTTGTTTCTTGTTAGCAGATTATGCATATCATAGTGATACTTAATTTTTACTGTATTCTACATAGAGTGGGAGTACATTCTAGTTACTTCTACAGGTGTTGTGACAGGCGTCTGCATTGGGTGGCAAATAATTTTTACCAACAGCATGTAAAGTGACCACAGAAATGGTCTTTAGGTTCCCTATTACGTGATCAAAACCTTAGGTTATCGAACACCTAAAGGTCGATCACAAATTGTCGAAGTCTGAAAAATGCGAATGGGTGTTTCCACACAGGGAAATGAGTCGTTTGGCCATTACGCAGATTTTGTTCTTTCTCCGCTGTAGAGTGATCTCGGAGTTGGTATATTTAGTTAGAGACGGTGTGGGGGTCGAAGCCCCCCACTTTATTTCTGTTTACAACTTTTTTTTTTTTGATTTGGTCAACAGCATTGTTTCTGTGTGTGGAAATGGCCATTTTTGATTTTAAGGGTTCAATATTTCGTGATCGATGTTTAGGTGTTCGATAACCTAAGGTTTCAATCACGTAACATAGACCTGGTCTTTATGCTGCATATTGTTAAGTTTTTTGCTCCTTGTATGGTGTGTGATATGGGTGCTAGGCATTTGGTAGAGTCCACTGTAACAGACTAAATAAGCTTTGTGTCTCACTAGAATATTGTTTCTATAAATTGTTGCACAGTAAAACCCCTAATTCCCAATGAAGAATATTCACTATAAATACATGCATGCCATTGCTTCCTCATAATTTTTCCAGAATTCCCATACATTTCACTTGATATTTTCTGCAATTATCCAGTGGCCCTGAGCATTACTTGAACATTGAAAGTAGAGTCAGGGATGTGGTAGGTACATGTCATGATAAGGAGTAATATTCCCAAGAGTGTGACTTAGGTGAGCAGCCATTAAAAAGAAGAAAGAGAAGATCAGTGAGTAATTCTGAATGTCTGTGACTGTAATTATAAGACAAGGGCCTGATACTCGTAGAAGGATGGAGAAGACCTAGCAGAAAGACCAGCTCTATCACAGGGGTGAAGTCCGTCTTAGCCAAGAATTGGCAGTAGTGTTCAGAGCTGAGCCAGAAAGGTAATGACTATATCCTTAAACCAGAAGCATAGTTAGGGTGTGGCAAAGGGGGCAGCTGCTCTGGGTGCAAGGTGTTAGGGGGCACAATGAGGAGCTGCTGACTGCAGTGTTGTGCAACACCTGCTTTCATTTCTGTAGCAGAGTTAAACTTCAAAGCTTTGTGTGTTAAAAGGTATAGTAAGGCTCTTACTATAAATATAGAAAGTGGTTTACTACAGTATATAAAAGGAAGAAAGTAATTTTTTTAATAACAACTGGGATGTGCAAGAGGGGGAAGAACAGACATCCAGACCTCTTTTTTGTTTTTGGCTCTGCATCTTAGAGCTGAAGGTGGATGCAAGTGGGTAAAAACAAGAATGGACCTGAATGGACTTAACGATAATGTGGGGTTTTAAGGGGATGCCTTAAACGGATCCTGAACAAACTGAGGGTGTAAACAAGCTTTAATAATAGATCAGCGATAACACACTTAAGGCTATAGACATGGATCTGAGGAAAATGTAAAAAGCCAAAAAAGGAGAAGTTTTATGTGCTTACCCAAGAAGGCGAGACCGGTGATTAAAAGATTCATGCAAGATGTTGAAGAAAGTGTATAGGGAGGTAGAAGTCGTGCAAGTAGAAAGAAGGAAAAAGGAGGGTAGAAAAGGAAGTGAGGGCAGTGAAAGCATAATGTGACAGAAGGTTTAAGAGGATTAACAAAGGCCCCTGTAGATATAGCACAGAATGAAGGGGCAAAGCTGGCCAGGCTGAGCAGTGATGGGAGAGAAATCAAAAAAGATGAGAAGAGCAGGAGAATAAAATTCATGCGCTACTTTAGGCTTTACAAAGGAAAGCACAGGAGGACAACATGCTAGAAGGGTAGAGTAGAAAGAGAAGAAAAAAGCAGTGGACAGATACAATAGAGTCAGATGATTCTGTGAAGGATTTTGTTTTGCAGTGCAGGAGGAAAAAGCATTGTGACCAGATAGACTGTCTGCTAGGGTCCTCAAGAATTTAGCCAGTGTGCACAGGGATCCCCTGATGGAGGATTAAACCAGATCACTAGCCATTGCATAAGAATTTGAGTACTGGAAGACAATGGTGGCACTCTTATAGAAAGGACACATGTGATCATTTCAAGGAAGTGCAGGCCTGTTAGCATAATACTAACAATAAGGAAAAATCATGTAAAGAATCCAAAGGGAAAAGCTACTTTTTTTTCTTGGAGAACAACAATCTCCAGGACAACAATCAAAATGAGTTCATGGCTAAAAGAAGCTTTCAGGCAAACATACTTACATTTTTTGCCTGAGTTACAAGAGCAGTTGATAGGAGACTGTTGCTAGATGTGTAGATGTGACCTATCTGGACTTTAGTAAGGCTTTTGATTCAGTTATGCACAGTTGGATGTTGGGAAAAATGGAGGATTTGATGTAAGGTCAGTCATAAGGAAACAAATTGCTGCTCAGTTAAATGGGCTCTGTATTCTTTACTGTACAAATTTCAGACATATATGAGTGAATGGAGACTTGGATCACCCTCCTCACTAATAAGAGAAAATTAGGTTCAGCAGTAGAATATGGAGGGGAAATTTGAAGGAAGCATTTGGAAAGGCTGACCAATTGGGACAAAAAGAAACAGATAAAGGTAATTTCAGATAAATGAAATGTCCGTCACTTGGGTCACAACAACCCTAGTATAGAATGTTATCTGTGGAGGAGTGGAACTGATATCACTGGACTGGAGTGAGAGCACATTGACAGCAGTAAGTAAAATGCAGGATATGTCCTCATGGACAGAGTAGAGTCCAGATTCTAAATGCCATGCAAAGAAAAGGATATCAAGATGCTGGAAACAGTGTAGTAGAAAAACACCAAAAAGTGAAAAGGACAGTAGGAAATAAAATTACCAGAAACAACATAAGCTAAAGATCTTCTCATTAGAGACCAGAAGAGCTGGGGGTCATAACATGGGTTTATAAGATCAGATCAGGAAGAGGAATGGAACACCAGGGTGTCATCAGGTTCCAAAGAGCAAGGCAAAGTGTTATTCCATAACTTTATTGTATCTGACCAAGGAATTTGAACTGTAAATGGTGTACAGCTACTTTATCTTACTTGGCTTGTATGGTTTTGCAAGGCATGCCTAAATCATCCACCACTGAAATGTCTCAAATAGAAAGACAGGAGGAGATTTGCACATGGGGTCGGAGTATCACATCAACAGTAGCCATTATCTAGAGCCAATGTGTGTGTCTGTCTATAGGTATGTGGATTACCTTCAGTTTCCCGACAGACGACTTTACCGACACGCATTACACTGACACGTCAATTCACAGACATTTCCAAACCCGAAGTAAACTGCACGGTTAGTAAACACTCGACCATCCTGGCAAACTACACTACCCAAAAAAACTGATCCACCAATGTGGGGGTCTTTGCCTCCCAGACCCCCCTTACTAAATATACCAACTCCAAGAACGCACTACTGCAGGAGTAAGGGGCAAAGTTCAGGTTGATGACTGAGGGTTTACTAACCGCATGGTTTACGTCGGGTTTGGAAATGTCAGTGAATTGACGTGTCGGTGTAATGTGGGTCGGTAAAGTTGTCTGTCGGGAAACTGAAGGTAATCTGTTTATATATATATATATATATATATATATATATATATATATATATATTTGTCTTTTCGGCTTTTCCTGATTAGGGGTCGCCACAGTGGAACTCCGGTCCTCTAAAGATTGGCAGTAGATTTTTTTATGGTGCCCAGTAGCCAGCCCGACGCCCAACCTTCAGCGAAGGCACGCCCATTCATGCATGTCTTTCGGAGGCCACTCAACTGCGGGGAGGACATGCAGACTCCACACAGAAGGCACTCCAGCCGAGAATCGAACAAGAGAACCTCTTGCTAAAATTTGACTAGGAATTATGAAAGCTTTGTACCAATGCCTTTAAAGATGCTCATACTGTACAAAGGCATATGCTTATCTCATGTTGATTTTTTTTCATAGTCCTGATTTGCTCCCTGACAATACTGACAAATCATCTTATTTTAGTCTTATACATACTGTTTTCATGTGTTTATCTCGTGTGCTTAAAGGATAAGTAAACAAACAAATAAATATATGTCATCTACAAAATCTGACTATCTGACTCAAATATATTTTCCTACAGAATAGTTAAAAGATGTTTACTTCATATACATTTTAAATATACCTTTCAGGCATGTTTGCAATATGTTATCTTTCATCTGGTTACCTTTAATACAAAATGGAAATCAATTTAAATTACTATTTTAGTATTATTAAATTTTGTCACGCCCATGAGCAGAAAAATCCACTGCAGTAATAAAAGAAAGCAGACACATCTGTTGAAATATTGTGGGAATTAATTGCAATAAGCAATTTCTCTGCTGGAAATCTACTGAGCAAAAGACACCTTTATTGAAATGTTCCTTAAGCAAATATAAATACTCCTTGTTTAACCACAAAAAATAAGCACCCTGCTAGAAACTCGGTGTGGACAGCAGCACTTCAGCAACCAGATGACTCAGTTGTTTTATTTGCACAGAAATGATATTACAGATTTACTGGCCTTAGCAGGACATAGTTTCATGAATCCACTTATACCCAAAGGACAACAAATACTGAAATGATTAAAGTTTGGCTGCAGTACACACCTAAAAGAGCAGTGTATGTTACATTTTCTCCATGTACAGAAAATAATACTAAAATTGCAATACAACACTAAAACAAAATATGGGCTAACGCTCAGATGGCTTCCTGGCTGAATTTTATGTACATTTTTGGCCTAGTCCCTTTTTTATTAGAGCTTCATAATCTAGCATTACTAAACTGAATGTTTCTATGATACCTGACAATATCACCATCATCAACATCATCAGGAAGGCAGTTAAATGAAAAAAAATGTTCATTAAATGAAATATAATGTTTGTTACATATTTATTTCTAATCCGTTTTATTGTAAATCTAGGTAGAGCTCAGACTGGCATGAGCTAATTTCAAAGTGAGCCCAAGAGCACTGTTTGATTAAGTGACTTCCTCAAAGTAGGCTGAGGGATTCAAACCCTTGTAAACAGAAAGCAGCTTCTTAAAACTCATAGGGCAGGATTCACGAAGGCTTGCACGGAGTCTAAGAGTAGTGTAAGACTCCATGCAGCCTTCGCGATCCAGGAACAGCCCTAAATCCCGTGTAAGAGACCAGCTAAAAACGTCTCTTACACGGAGTGGGCGTGGATATGCTAATCACCTCACTTGCAGCCAAAAGGCATGCAAATGAGGTAGATTAGCGATCCAGGAAGCCCAAAGCAGCCCGTGTAAGAGTCGTTTTAGCTGCAGAAATGTACTCAGTTGACAACTGAGTACGTTTCTGCAAAAAACACAATGGAGCCATGTCATCTCCAAATAAAGGGTGCATATGTGTCAGGCAGCATGCCAATGGCCAAATATGTGGCCATTGGCAAGGTACTCCGATGCAAATATAAGAAATAAATTATTTTTTTTTTCGGCGATCGCCAATGTTTAAACGCAGCGCAGCCCCGCGCAAACAGGCTGCGCTGTATAAAACATAAAAATGAAGGTTATAAACCCACAAATGTGGGTTTTATGCAATACATGGATTTACAATGTAGGGACCAGCAGACCAAAAACAACATGGCCACCGTTTAGTGGTTGCTAAGGGGGGAAGCTGAGTCTAAGACATGTAATTAAGCATTAGTGGGCAATCTGATGTAAATGAGTGTTAGGATACTGAATTCCACTGTCACATAGCAAATGAGCACATTCTGAGTAGAGTAAGAGATACATAAGGGGGAGCAATAGAGTAGGAGATAGGTGACATCACAGGGGGGAATGGTAGAAAGAAATGCAGTACATTGGAGGTCAGTGTTACATGACAAATGTCAGACACATATCATGGAAAGAGGAGTGCCACAAGATAAGCATGGGAAAGTCAAGAAATGGAAGGTGTACACTGTTGCTTACACCAAAGTTTCTTGCTGGGCATGCACGCTGCGATGCGCGGCCATGAAGCGCGAGTAGGGCAGTGTGCGCGCGTGTAAGGCAGACTGAGCATGTGGGAGCCTGTTGGCAGACTTGTAAGACTGTCTGCGCTAGTGTGAGCGCATTTTAACCCGAATAAGCAGATTCTGAACTGTGTAAGCCTGTGTGCACGCGTGTAAGCCACTGTGAGCATGTTTCTGCTGGTATGCGCGTTGCTCCCCCCTGAGGAAACAGAAAGGAAAAAGGAAGCAACAGAATTAGTAGGAAGCTAGCAGGGAATACTGCTGGAGCTAGTAGGTGAAAACAATTAGAAGCAGGCAATTACACAGGCAGAATAGTAGCTCAGCCAAGCACTTTCAGGCATGTTTGCAATATGTTATCTTTCATCTGGTTACCTTTAATACAAAATGGAAATCAATTTAAATTACTATTTTAGTATTATTAAATTTTGTCACGCCCATGAGCAGAAAAATCCACTGCAGTAATAAAAGAAAGCAGACACATCTGTTGAAATATTGTGGGAATTAATTGCAATAAGCAA